>NW_009259596.1:997934-1000196 GCF_000687185.1 Egretta garzetta
AGAGACAAAGTGTTATGAACACAACCTCCATTCCCCATCCTCCTGCACTGGCTCAGGGTGGGGAGGTGGAAGAGTCAGGAATCTTCCTGCCCTATACTGACCCATGAGCTTTTTCACTGTATTTTCTCCTTCTGTCCTGTTGAGGAGGGGGAGTGATAGAGCAGTTTGGTGGGCACCTGGCAGCCAGTCAGGGTTAACCTACTACATGCCCGATATTCTGGGTTTGAAGTGATGCCTGGATATGTTCCAGGCAAGTCTGTTTAGGTGTTACTGGCTCAGTGCTGTATAAATAAGACTGTATTTTATCCATACCCAAAGCAGCATTAGAGGCAGAATTAAGCTATGTTCAGGTGGCAATGGGCCCAGGTAAGTCCTATTGGATCTTATGTAGCCTGCAGATGCAAGCTTGAATATCTTTTAATACCTTGCACAAATCCTAACTAATTTACCAAAAAATGAAGGCCTGGCTACACTTTTGAAGAGACTTTTTTTGCAAACACTTGCAATACCCAGTAGTGCAGAGATTCTTCAGAGAAAACATATTAAGACCTTATGATACACAATGTAAATAAATATAGTTATAAAAAAATGTATTGAGCTACAGCAAAGCTGAAGAAGAAGGCTTACAATTAAATGAAAAATAGAAGCAAGGGGAATTCAGTAATTCATTTAAAAATGTCACTCATGATTTGAGTACCATGTCACATTGTCTGCTTCATTTTAGAATCTCACTAGGAAAGTTAGCCTGGAGCAAGAAAAAAACAAGGTAACAATTCACAAATGCCCAATAAGTATTTCAGTAGTCTCTGACTGCTGAGCAATAACTAGTCTTAATTTTTTGGGGAGAGGGAGAAATTGGTAATGACACTGAGCTAAAGTGGAGATGTAATATTGATGCTAGGTGGGCACATTATCTGCCCTGGGTTGCTTAGGGTTAGAATTTCCAGGACAACATTTCACTTTTTTTGCAGTCTTAAAGGGTTTTTATTATTTGTGCAATATCCCTGCTGGCATAACTAGGTGCTCCCTGTTTGCTCTATAAATACAAAACAGTCATTCCCTGGGGATTAGGTACCTCAAACCTTGCAGCAACTCAAAGTACAAGAGAGGTCAAGGAAAGGGAGAGGAAATAGAAGTACAAAGGCCTATATTCAGACTACGTATCTCATGGTATTTCAACCCAAGGAGAGCGCTGAGAGTCCACCTGCTGTTAAGAGCTGCTTGCACTTTATATAATCATAGAATTGTAGAAAAAAAGGTCACTGGAGGTCATCTGGTCCAGCCTGCTCAAAACAGGGCTAACTTTGAAGTCAGGTCACACTGCTCATGCCCTTTGCAGTCAAACTCCAAATATGTCCAAGGGCAGAGACTCCACAGCCTAGACATCTTGGTGGCCCTCTGCCAATTTACCAATGTATCCCTTGCAACAGGAAGTCCAAATCAGACATGGTACACCAGGGGCAATCTCACAACTGCTGAAGAGAGGTCCATAATAACTTTACTACCCTGATGGCTAAACTCCTGGTAACGGAGCTCTACATGTGCTAGGAAGAACATACTGCTGACTCATGTTCAGCTTGCCCACCAGAACACACAGGCTCTTCTCTGAAAAGGCCCTTTTGCCAATAAAGAACACGGCAAAGAAGACATTGAGTATCTGAGCCTTTTCCTTGTCCTTTGACACGCAGCCCCATACCCAGCAGCAGGCTTTCGTTTTCCTTTGTATTCCCTTTTCTGCCGAAGTCCTGATGATAGAGTAAAATAGAGGGAGTTTGGTACCACGTTCACATTGCCTGTTGTGCGGCCTCATTCAGGTGCTGTTGGGTGGATTGTTTCCATTACCTTACATGCCACAGTGGGCAGCATGAATGTGGCCTAAGGAAGCATGCCCCATTTCACACCGCGAACCACTGGTAGGAGATGAAGTCCTGTGTAGAATGCTCTAGGAGAGCCTGCTTTAGCAGGGGGGTTGGACTAGATGATCTCCCGAGGTCCCGTCCAACCCTTGCGATTCTGTGATTCTGTGATTCTGTGAGATGGAGTAGCACTCTGTCCTCTCACTTATCCCATTCTTTCTCTTCTGCTTGGTATTTTATACACCTTTTTGGTGAAAATGCTGCCTGGATTTGCTAGACTGAAGACGCATCAGCAATGTGCCTGTATCCACGGGGTACGCCAACCAATGCAACTGCAGAGAGTTCTGGTTCGCAAACCCCACAGGCCCCAGCAGTCGTTGTGCCATTTCTTACATCAACATGGGCA
>NW_009259596.1:1000211-1002576 GCF_000687185.1 Egretta garzetta
CAATAATCCACAAAATTGCTCCAGGAGCCTCATTTGGTGTCTTTCAGCACCCATTTCTCAAGGGCTGGCTCTGGGTCCTTTTTATAAAATGAGTAGCAGTTACAGAGATCAGCATCTCAGATCATGAAAGAAATCCCACTGCATAATATTTTCAGCCTAGAGTAATTGTTCCAAATGCTTAAAAGTGGCATTGCTTTTCACTAAAGTATTGTTTGCTGGAGGAAATAATTTGAGCTGTGCACTGATGAGCATACAGGCTGCTCTTGTAAGTGAAGCAGTGCTTTATGTTTTATTCTCTTTTAAATATGATTTTGGCAAGTAGGGGAATAAGAAGAAAGTACTTCAATCTCTGGACAACACATTAGTGACATATATAATTTCCTGTTGACTTTGCTAACATCAACTTGCAGAAACATTATTATTTTTTCTGCCTCAGTAAGCAATCCAGTCCTGGATTTAGCTGCTTTGTGCAGATTGTGGTTGTTTATTCAGGCTAATGAAGATTAGAGACCTATGAAATGGTCAGTAAGATATCTCACAGCAAAGAGTTTCTGGTGTGTTAAATAGCTTTGAACAGTTTCTCTATGATATTTAGCACATACTAATATAAAACTTGAGCATGATCTGATTTACAGATAATCCTTTAGAGTAGTATCATAAAAATGTATGAGCATATAAAAAGAAAAGGAAAGGGAGAAGAGCATGTGTATTTTAATGGACCAAGTACACGGAATACTGAAGTATATATTCCATTGCTTAAGGCAGAGTAATAATAAAAATTGCAATAAAAAAGAAGTAGAATAACTTTAAACCAGAAATGACTTGTCAACCTGAATTGTAAACCAAAAACAAAGTCAGAAGTATCATTTCTAACACCAGGCATTAGATACTCCAACCACAAGTATCAGACTTTTTTAATAAAAAGAAAATATATTATTTATTAGACTCCCTAAAAGTCTGGCCAAAGGTGATTAATATACATGCGTTTATATGTGCTCCAGTACGCATGCACTGGCAGGTAAGCACAGTCAAATAAGAAGAGAAGAACAATTGAAGTATTTTGTGCATCTCAGGGAAAAAGACAGGTGTTGTTTCCCTGAATGTTTACTGATCTACTGAGATGAAATATTTTTGATCTTGACAACTAGAAAGGGAGTCAGAGGAACTTCTAAAGAACACCATCATTGGTCATTGAGCCTCTTGAACATTGCTTCTGAGAACATAAATGTATGGGTTGAGATACATCTCTTCTTTTTAGCTCTTCATATTTAAGCATTTGAGTGTGCATAGGCTTTCAGAAGATGATGATGAGAAAGAAGTTACCCTGAAGTCTTTGGAAATGGCTCAACTATGCATTGAGAATTGACAGGTCTCTGATTCAGATTCCTCAGATAGCTTTCCAAAGAGAGGTGAGGTGAGTCCACATGAAGGTCTGTAGAACCATACATCATGTGTCCCACCATTCTTGCTACAGAAAGGAGCATTCCCATTCTCAGAAATCATATAGGCAACAATATGTACTTTAACTCCTGTTCAGGTTTTTTTCCCCATTTTGCCTTCATCTTCTGTCTCTATAAGCTCTGCTAAGGTTTTTGGAGCATAGGCACTGCCTTCATCTCTGTCTGTAAGTGCATTAGTACTTATAAATACACAAGTATATCAGCATTTCAACAGTAATAAATCTATGTCACCAACAATAGGGTCTAATCCCGCTCTTGCTAATTCAATGAATAAGATCAGACAGTATACGTAAGAGCACACATATTGCCTTTACATTGGCTTCAGCTGGGAAAATACACCTCTCTTTCTGCTTAAGCTGCTCTCGCCCTTCTCAAATGCTGCGGATGGAATCTGGAATGGGTTTTAGGGCATTCCTCACAGAAGGGCAAAAAAGTCTGTGTTAGGCTTCCATGCCTGCTACCCTGAGACCTTGAGAGACTACGATACCAAAACCAGCATCCATGACTGTGTAACAAACAGCAGGATTTTTAGTCCAACAAAGCAAAATTATTCTGCTGTAAAAGGAAGAGAGAAATATTTTAATGAAGTCTCCCCTGCTAAGTGTTCTTTTTTTATGGTGCCACTCGGCCTTTGGCAAGAGCTACCCTGTAACCCTAATGCATTTCTTGCGTAACAGCTCAGCTGGGTAAAAAGGGCTAGATATAATGCAGTACATGACCTCCACAAATTCATCCCGTTTATGGGAATAGAATAAAATAGGTATCAATGTAATTACATCTGACATGTCCAAAAAATTTTTGGAAGAACAACAGCATTTATTATACTTGTTGTTTTACGTCACGTTCTGATTTATTTTTCAAATAATATGTTATACAGGTTTATAAACACTTAAGGTGGTGAGGTT
>NW_009259596.1:1003992-1019027 GCF_000687185.1 Egretta garzetta
TCAAAGATTAAGTGAATCTGGTCAATCCCTTAACTAGAAGCTAAAATGCATCAATTACTTGGACTCTCATGAAGTTTTGATTGCCTTTTGTGTTCTCCAGCACTATTTAGGGCTTAGTCCTCTTGCTGCAGCAAACACTTACAATAACAGGAATTTGGCACCACTGTTTCATTCCTACGCTTTGGTGAACTCTGTATTTCAGGAAAACTAACCACATTGACTGTTTTTGTTTGATCGCTCATTTTTAATAGTTGTATAATTATTATGTCACAAGGACAGAATGGATGCAGATGAGCTGAGCCACTGTCTTCCAGTCACCAGTAACCACACCCTAAAATGTGGTCCATATTGTCCACTAAGGGTCACAGGCCATCCTCTCCTCAGAGCAGAAGCAGTGCCCCTCTGCCTGTACGATGCCAGCAGTACTGAGTAACAAACATTTTGGGGGTACAGCCACCGGCTCACATGTCTCTTCTGCCCACCCTCTGAGCTGATGGGATGAAATCTGGCCCTGATCTGGGGCGTATAGCAGCACAGCATTGAGCTAAAGCTGATAAACCTCTTGACATGGTGACCAACGCATCCATTTCATTCCCCAACCTAACCTTCACAGAACTGAATCACCAAGCAGGAGGACCACACGTATGGCTGTCTACAATAATTCCTGAGGAACCATGTCCCCAGACTCCTCTTTCTTCTCTTCCCTCATGCCCTTTGTTCTTCACTCTCTTTGTGGGGCTGTCCTTGTGTTACGCATATGGTGACATACAGATTTATATGAAGGCAGGATCCCAAAGCCCGTAGGCCATGTTCTTGCAAACTGAAATCTGAGGTTGAATGACTGGACAGTAGTTCTTATGACTGAGAGGATCAGAGATTAGCAGGCAGATGGAACATTTTTAGGCTGGGGAGAGGAGGGGAAAAGCAAAGTGGAATAATATAAAATCAGAAGGAAAAAATACTGCTCAGCTGTGTTCTGATTATTGGCACAGACCGGAATTGCTGCTTTATTCCCTAAGAGGCTTTCATTAATTTGGTCTTTTATTTTCTTTCTTGTGACCTCCTGTGGATTTTTTCTCCATTCCTTCCCACTCCTTCTGAAGAGGAACAGGCCAGTGATATACCTGCATGCCTACTTATTAAAGACATAATGATGGTAATAGAAAGTAGAAATCTTCTAGTTCCTAAGGCAAGTGCATTTAGTGGTTAATACTGATAAGCACATTAAAGAAAGAAAGGCCTGGAGAGAGGGCTTGGATTGCTATCTGACATACAAGCTTGTAATAGCGTAGTTTTGAGTACAAAGAAAGGAAAGCTCTCCTAATATTTACCAAAATTTGCTCTACTTCGAAAGCAATGAAAAATGGTTCAGTAGCTTTTTAGCTGCCTAACACCCAGAACTGATCTATGCTCTCCAGCACAAGTAACTGAGATCTCACAGTCTAAGTTTACCAGCAAGGTGAAGGATGACCCAAAATGCACTAAAGGAAAAGCCAGCAAGTATGATGGGAGTCACGGTAATAAGACCACATGATTATTCAGTCTCAGATGCTTGAAATATTTTTACTCTTTCTGTGAAAATTATTATTAGTTCAGTTTTTGTAGTGCTAAAACGAATCCTAAGTATGGAAATTAAAAAGAAGATGTGAATGGCATGGCCCACTGCTGTGCATTTTTGCTGTGGCAGTGGAGCAGATCCATGCTCTGCCTACCTCCTCCCCTTCTTCCCAGCTGGCTCTAAGCAATCTCTTCCCACAAGAAGGGTGCTGCTGTGGGGGAAAACAGGGTACTGAAAAGAGAGACATAGCAGTGATCCAAGGAGAACCTCTGGTGTGGTACCAGGTGGAGTTAAGCAGGGTACCAGGGACCAGTACAAATGTAAGAGGAGAGCGCATTCTGAAAAGGGACGCATTTTGAAGAGCGCATTCTGAAAAATGCCTAAATTAATAGGCATTATGCAAATTACCTCATTAAGTAATGTACCTTATCATCACAAGAAACAGTATTAACACCAGCATTGATGGAGTCTCCTCTGCAAACAGATATAGGTTGTGAGCCAGACCACAAACAACAGATAACTTACAGCTGAGAGCAAGCAGTCATAAAAGAAGCCCTACTGAAATAAGTGAAGCTGTTGTTGCAAGTGGAGAGGCCAGAATCTGGTCCTCATCAGAAGTTATACTTCAGTTGAAAATACTACATTTGAAAAAATTACCCTTGAAAAAACCGAACACCTCTGATTTTCAGCCTACAATGACCCCAGATTCAGACTACAGTGTATTAAATCTCTGGGCTAAAAGTCAGTTTAAGAGTCCTTGCAATCATGAGATGCCAACTCCCATCTCCCACAGGAGAGCAGAAGTGACTTGTGGAGAGAAGCGTGTGCAACATGACACAGCATCCACAACAGTGACTTGCAGCCATACCTGTCACTCCTCTGCCTCTCAGACCATGTAAAAGCTCAAGGCCAGCAGGTCGTTTCTTCATGTGTTCGCTAGACACACAACTCCTGTACAGACCTGAAAATCAGTGGGGACCCAGGGGCCAATTGTCAAGCAGCCCCAACCCTGTTCATGGAGAAGCAGTGCTCTCAGGTATATCATCTTTTTGCACCAGGATTGCAGCATTGACTCTCTTCTCCCAGGATGCCAACTCCATCCCCAAAGCTGTGCAGTTATAATGTAGGCACAAGCAAGAAAGTACCTATAATAAGAAAGTCAAGGAGAAAAGGAAGAAAATCAGTGTTCAACACACTGAAAGCAACAAACCTGGCAGCAGCAAAGGACAGAAGACTTGCTATATAAAGGTCTCTAAAAAGAGATTTATACTCAGTGAGAAGCAAAACTAATTGAAAATGCATAAAAAGGAAAGGGTTTGGCAGTCCTCATTAAATTGTACCTGTTGTTGTAGAGATAAAAGAAACACAGTTTGAACCAAAAGGTTGAGTAGAAATTTAAAATCCAAGGACAAAATTTTCAGTGAATGGCACAGGCAAAATTAAGCATGAGGGTTGTCAGATATTGGTTAGAGTTCCTGATTGATTTTGACAAACAGAAAGATAAATACATCGAATATAGTTATACTTGAATTGGAGGCAGGTAGAGACTATCAGATTATTCTTTGATGCTGTTGTGGACCTTGAGGTCAAGCTGGAGAGAGCGGCTCAGGAAATAATCTTTCAGCTATGGTCAGAGTGCTGGTCAGGAGGAGCTTTACTTGCTTAGTTATTGTTTACATCAAGGGGTCCAAAAACACAGCCTGCAAGGCCAAGATAAATGATCTGCAGTATATTGCTTTTATAGTGTTTTCAATTAACAATGTGATTCTAAAGGTTCACAGTAGGTCAAAGAAAGCTGGTGCATAGTTCAAAATGTTTGGGAATCACTGGTTTGGGGAATTCACTGCTTGGTGGATAAGCAGAAGGAGCCTTCATTTGCAGCACAGAAATCATTACTGAAAAGGTAACTTTTACAGTGCTTCCATGCCAGTGTCTGACATACCACAGCATTTCTCTGAGCATGACACACAACCTTTGGAAGGGGAAAGAATTACAGCAGAGGCATAATATTAATGATTCAGAAAGTCTTGTGTCACAACCCTGAGCACTGCAGTATCTAATTATCAGGCATAACGATTTGCACACAGGCTGTGCCAAATAACGACGGGAGAATTAGACACCTAAAAATGGAGTCTGCCCTCTGGGGAAGGTCAGTATAAGCCAATCGGTAGGAAAAAAAAAAAACAAAATAGTGCTGTAGGACTGAATTCCTGTTCCCTCAGAGAATCTAGATCCAGGCTACAAGGATGGCTACACCCTCCGGGAATACATACTGAGCCATCACCTTAAATGAAAGACATTTGCCTTTCAAAACTTGAAGAAGGGAGTGGGTAGGATAAGGCTCTTCTTGCAAAGGGCAGGGAAGGAGGCTCAGGTGCTTCCTCTGAATTCTAGTCTTGATGTTTAGTGCAGCCAAACCAACTGTTGGAGAGCTGGGATCAAAAAGATTTTCTGAATGAGGGATTTAACCCTCCGTGAAAGCTCCAGTCTCCAAAAGCTTTACTCACTGTTGGTGGATATTTTCCCTATGTCATAATTTGAAAATGAAAATTAATTGGTTAAAACAACTACAAGACTTCTCGTAGCTGTGGTTTGATTGTTCACTTAAAACAGTACCAAATTTCAGGCTTGGCTTGCTGAATATATTTAAGCATCTTATGAAACACAAGCTGCATGGGAAGAGATAGAGAAAATCCCTTTCCAGCATTCCCTATAGCATGATTTCTTGAGTACACATGTGGAGTATCTATACTCATATATCTCTGGGCAGAGAAGTCTCACACGACCTTCCAAAATCCTTGCTTTTACCATTGGGCATCTGGCGAATTCTCCACAAAGCTCCAGACTTTTTAATGAGCACTGCAACTTTAGAGAGTTTGCATTTAAAAATGTGATAGAGAGGATTGTGTAGTGGCCCAGCAGCTCCATTTCTGGGGATCCATGAGAAAATTCAAGCATTATCAGTGATCTCTAAAAAGTTAGATTTTGAAAGGGTTCTGGCACAAAGCTTTAGAATGTTGTATGCAACAGAGAGGGAGACTTTTTTTTTAAATGAAGAAAACACAGGGAAAATTTATTTCTTTACTACTTGTGAAGAGAATGGCAGTTGTCAGTGTTATGAAGCATTATGCCTGAATGGCTGAGAGGGTTGGTAGTGAGATACAGAACCTTTCAGTTATGGGACATGAATTCAAATCGGAATGGGATAGTAGTGACAGAAAGTCATTACCATGTCATTGCAGTTTGCTAACGTTTAGAGATACATTGGTGGCTTCAGTCCAATTACTAGCACACAAGAGGTCACATTACAAAATGCAATATCAAAACTGGCAGAGTTAGGAAAACCCATTTCTAGTCTTTGTAACGTGCTACTACCTTTCCATACCCAAAGTTATCCAAAGTCATGTCAAGACTCAAAGCCGGTGTGGTGAAGCATTCAGAGTCCACACTGCACAATCTGATGAAGAGAGGACTTTAGTCTCCTGACAACTGATCCAATACTTCTCATGTGTGACAATTGCAAATTTCCCTATTTAAAGTATATAAACTACATAATGCCAAGCTTTTACAGCCTGCAGAGGCAGTGCCTGGCAGCTGGAAGGGTGAGGGTTAAGCTGTCCATGGGCAGAGTAGCTCACCAAGGCTCTTGGTTTCTTTACAAGAAAGGGGATATAACTGTGCTCAGCTGAAACTAATTACTCTGCCAGAAAACTTTAAGAGGATTGAATGCTATAGCATCCCCTCCTTCTTTCAAGGTTTGGGGTGATTTAGCACTGATGGAAAGCTGAGTTGCAAGGAACCTCAAGTGAACCCAGAAGATACTTCTGTTTTGCTAGACTTGAAGTACGCAAATTATTTCATTTTTCCTGGACTTAGCTGAGCAAGCTCAGAAATCCCTGAAAAATGGAAAAGAGAAAAAAACACAATTAGACTAAGGGAAAAAATAGTAAATAGTCCATTGCAGCTAGCAACTTCCACTGATGTGTTTTCTCAAATATATTCTAAATAGAAAGGCATTAAAATTGTCATGAAAGAGGAAAGAGCTGAAATTCAGAAGCAAAATAACAGCAGATGTTCTCAGAAAAATTACTCTCTTGACTACTAGCTAGAAAGGGGCACTAAGATTCTGGACTGTGATAAATCTTCTGGTGCACTAATGTTGTACCAAAGAATGATTATTATCTTAAAGGGAAAGTTCTTAGTCTTATCGAAGTGTGTGTGTGTATATATAATATCTGTGTGTGTGTGTGCATATGAAAATATACTAGAGTAGTTTTTACTCTTGGTTTAACAGATTTAGAGTTAGCATTAGAGAAAAATTAACTCAAGTATTCAATATTTGGCAGAGATCCCTAGAGAGTTAGGCCAGTAGCAGTGTCACACTGACACAAGCTGTTTTGTGTTTTTCAGCTTTGCCTGAGGGAATGTAAAAATAACACTGGTCCATCAGCGGTTGTGTTGGCAAGCAAAAAATTAGCTTGGCCTAATTGGCCAGTGCTGAACGTGACACAATAGCCTGTTTTCAAATGAGGTGAAAATATTTGAAGCAAAACAAGTAATAAAGAGAAAGTTGGGAGGATAAGGAGTTCTGATTATTGTTAAAGAGAAGGAAATAATTCTGTTTATTATTTCAAGAACACTTCTGAAATATTTTTACTGTCAGTATTTTAAGATATTAAATTCCAGTGTTATCTAATGGGACTAAATATGTGGAAGACAAACCAGAATGTTTTTAAGCTGGAAGGTGTGCCAAAGCGCAAAGACACATCTGTACTGCAGATTGGGTACTTTGCTTAGTACTTGCTGAAAAAAAAGAAGAACAAAGATCCGAATTTGCTGGGAATCATCCCCAGATCTTGATCTACCCATTAGAGTCCTGAATAGCATTAAAGCCAGCAGTGGCTAAAATCTCTGTCAGTCAGAGTGCTACTTGAACATGGGAGCAGCTGGATTTGATTCCCAAATGAAATCGGCTCACTGATCTCACTGCTGTGCCCAGTAGCTCTCACAAATAAAAAGGTACGGCTGTCCTTGCAAACTTCCACAGTGCTTTTCTAGTGTTAATGTGATTTATACTTGGAGCAGTTTGACCTGATGGCTAATATATACTCAAGAGAAATTTAGGAATGGATTGGCAGATCAATGCTTTGTTTTGACTTTGCTACTATTTAGCACAAGCATTGCAACTAAAAGAAAATGTGTAGGAGAAATTAATTACATAAAACTTTCAGCAATATTTCTGGGATGAACACTAGACCCAGACTGTACCTAATCACACAGCTAATAGGAAAATTCTCCCCTCCCCTCCACTGAAGTGAGGTGGCACATCAAAGCATACCCCTGGGCTTCAAAAAGATGCATTTGAATCTGCACCAAAATCTGTGCTTCACAGCTCAATCCTAATTTTAGTATGATGCTGATAAGTTTTACTAAATGATGAGTAGAAGAATGCAAAAATGTGTGAGTTTTGTCATCTTCTACATGCTCCTGAGGTGTCTGAGGGAACAGAGAGCGTCCACGAACAAAGGTGAGGTGGCAGTGACATTTATGATGGGTGATATTTAGCAGTTGCCTTTGGGAATGTTTCCCAGGAAGGATGTGTCAAACCCTAGTCCATCCTGCTGGGAATCAATGGAGCCTGCAGCTGGACTCTCTTTACAGCCAACCTTGGCTCAATCAATAAATCTCACATTGCTCTCGTTTACTACCTGTACTACATGTTCTTTGTTCAGTCTTTACTAGGCACTATGGCCAGACCCTCACTTGAAGGCATTGCCCATGTTTCACCCCTAACCTTGAATGTGAAGAGTGGCTAGAGATGGTGGTGCTTTTGAAGGTGGGGCCTTTTATATCCTGATGTTCATGTTGCTTCCAGTTAATGTGTCAAGTAGGAACTGCTGGAAATTCTTTACAGTCTATTGTATTTGTATCAATTTATTTAAAATGCTGAGTGTTTGGGATTGGTGTGCATTCATCCTCGTTACTATTCCTCCTATACTATTTCTCCATCATATATAAACTTCGTATTGCTTTTTAGTCCAGTTCTCACAAGAAAGGATTTTCTGAAAGAACAAAAGAAACAAACAAGCAAACAAACAAACTTAAAAATTCATATTCACTGGACAAACAAAGACGCATTTCTTTTAACCTAAATGTTGGTATAAATCTAGGAGTGCATTTTTTTTTGTTAGCACAGGTGCTGGGTGAGCTATGCCATTTCAACGTTTATTTTGTAAGGCTGATGTCTTGGCAGTCATCAAAACCCCCATGCTGTGCCCGGAAGCCTAACAGCTCCTTTTCCTCTGTCAGTGATAGAGATCTGGGAAGTAAGGCAAATTTTACCAGCTCTCACCAATAAAGCTTTGGACGGGGGAATAACAAGAGTGAAAAATCACATTGTGAATAATAATGGCTTGCTGTCCCATTTGGCACCAGAAAAATAAACTATCCTGAACTCGTCCATACCTATTCCTGGGAAACTGTGTTCAGTTCTGGTCTTGTTTTCTTGTAAACAGTATAAAAGAATTGGAGAAGATTCAGAAAAGGGCAAAAGGTATGATCAGATTTAGGGAGTAGATTCTGTATGAGCTGAGTAGGACTTGTCAGGCTAGAAAAGACATAAGGTAAATAGGTATGAAAACACAAGCAGCACGAGGAGGGTGGCTAGAGATCACACACCGACTGATTTTTTGAATACAAGGACCTGGTTGGGGGCATCACACGAAGCAAGGAACGTCAGCTGGAACAGTCAAAAAGACACTGACCAAGGAACTGCCAAACAGTCTTGTGAATGCCAAAAATGTGCATGGATTTAAGGGAAAAAAATAAAGCCCATGGAAGTGCAATCCACTAAGGATCACTAGCTACAAAGCAATTACAGTTCTGGTACTTCTTGAGTTATTTGTAAGTGGTTGGAGGATGAAGAGCATTCAAGGATATTATCATGTGTTTTTAGCCTGCTCTTTTTCCCTATGTGTCTGTTTGCTTCAGGCTACATTTTGGAGACAATACTAGACTAGGTGGAGCTTTGGTCTGACCTATCACTGGTATTCTTTTGTTCATTTCTAAGCCTTGAAAGAGCTGGACAGTTTATCCTATATATGTGCTTGTGTCAGGGCACATGCACTGAAAAAAAGAACTTTTGAAAAATTAGGTCCTAGCTAAATAAGTAATGTAAGTCATGCGGTGTTAGGAGTAAAGACCTTGGAACCTTTTCTCTTAGGGAAGTAAGTCAGAATTGCAGGAATAAATATCAAATTGTCTTTTTTTTTTTTTTCTTTGAGTCACTGGTGGCTTCACATAACATAGAATGAAAAAAAAAAAGGGGAATGCCTACATCAGGCCCCAGAAAATGCAAAGTATCAGAGTGATGGAGGAAAAGCATATTATTCCTGTAATACCATCTTATAAATAATTATCTGGCCAAGCATTTATTCTCTGCCTATCACCATGGTATCTTAATGACTTGAAGTTCTGAAGTAATACAACAAAGTAATAAATGAATTCTATGTTAATTAGATACAGTGTTCTTAGGACTAAAGATGATTTTAGGAAATGAAGACTTTTTACTTACCTCTGTCTCATTTTTCCAAATCTAGCCCTGCATCATTTCACATTCACATACTTTGGTGTTGTAAAAATAGAATTAGCTCCTAAACAGCAACTTAGATACTATTCAAATTGGAAATGTACAGGTTGAATCTTTAAGGCAATACAGTTGAAATGCTTATTTTGAAATTCCACTTAAACTTATTACCAGTAGCAATTTAAATTATCTGTTGTTGGAGGTAATGTTGAAATAAGTGACTAATTAGTGTCAACTTGCCAGCATTTAGTCACCAAGCAGCTTGGAAGCTCTAGGGAACAGCTTTACAACAATTTACAGCACCCTCCTTAGACAAGGACACCATTTTGCAACTGTCAGATATAATTTGACATCTCTATAATATTGCTCTATGCGTAGCACTTCTACTCTCAGAATGGATAGTTTCTATTCTTCACTGATGGTCTCTTTTTAACTGGTCTCGAAGTTAAAGTGGTTCACTGGTATTTGCTCCCTTGCAGCATATCTGCTTGGTGCTAGAGCTAGCCTTATTGCAAAGGGAATTAATTGAGATTGGTTAATTCACACATCTGTGATAGCACAAAGGCAGGGCTTAACCAGTCGCTCCTCCTTTCCGGAGTATGTGGCAGTCCAGCTGATGAATTTTATTGCTGACGTACCATCCTCTGTCCACTTTACTAAGCATAAAACCCCACCAAATATATAGAATCATAGAACCACAGAATCGTTTAGGTTGGAAAAGACCTTTAAGATCATCAAGTCCAACCGTTAACCTAGTGCTGCTATTCCACCACTAAACCATGTCCCTAAGCACCACGTCTATCTGGCTTTTAAATACCTCCAGGGATGGGGACTCGACCACTTCCCTGGGCAGCCTGTTGCCCAATGCTTGACAACCCTTGCAGTGAAAAAATTTTTCCTAATGTCCAACCAAAACCTCCCTTGGTGAAACTTGAGGCCATTTCCTCTTTTCCTATCACCCATTACCTCAGAGAAGAGACTGACCCTCACCTCGCTACAGCCTCCTTTCAGGCAGTTGTAGAGGGCGATAAGGTCTCCCCTCAGCCTCCTCTTCTCCAGGTTAAACAACCCCAGTTCCCTCAGCTGCTCCTCATATGGTAGATCTCTCACCAGGTAAGCATCTCCATCACAGAAGCTAGTGCTGGAAGCCTCAGTTCTGAAATACTCCGTAATGGGCCTTGCTGTATGATGTATCATTAAAAACAAAAGCCAGAAAGGGGTTTGGAAGTGCAAGCCAAGGCCTGCCTTGGTGTGCAGAGCCCCTAGGCAGCAACTGACACAGTCTCAGCATCACCTCAGGCTCAGGCGCTGGCAGGGACCACATAGTGAGGGCACCTGCACTTGCCGCAGAAGCCTGCTACCATGCAAAAGGTTGTGTGAAGCTCCCTTTGCCCACAAATTCTAAGAAAGGCCCATTTTTCACCTATGAAAGTGGATGATGGCCAGGGCATGGTGAGAACGACCGTGATTTAGGTAACACTAAACCCACATTTAGGTAACACTAAACCCACATTAAAGGCAGCTTGCAAATTCCGCATCAAGAATAGCTTTTCTGCTGTGTTTCTTTTCTTAGTTGTGAAAAGTGTCTGATCCATTCAGAAATATTCTCTTTTTCCTAAAACCAAATGTGCTCATTTTTACCTCTGAAACCTGGGAAAAAAAACCCAAACCAAAAGGCCACCTCAGTAGTACGCCTGTGTGACTGTAATGCAGCTGTTAGGAGTCAGCTGAGCTGTAGCTCGGGTGGTTTAAACAACCCCCATATAACATGAACCAGACATCATACTTCTGTGATGCTTTGCAGCATCTTAGGAACAGTAAGGATATTAGCTTTTCCTATGGAGTGGGGGAGGGATAAGAAAAAAAGATTAAGTTTTTTACCTTTTTGGAGTTAATATTTTATGGTTAATGAGAACAGAAGGAATTTAGCTATCTGGATCCCTGTCTTGACTGCAAGAAGGCAGGAGTGGTTCCTTGAGCAAGCCTTTTAACTTTTCCATGCAGAAGTTCCTTTTTTTGACCTCTAAGTACTAAAGCCCACCTTTACAAATCTGTTTAAGCTTCTTGGATGAAAGCCCTGGTGCACATGCAAAAAAAAAAAAAAAAAAAAAAAAAAAAATCCCTGAATTTCATTAGAAATAGTTTTACTCTCTTTCTTACACTGCAGGCTGGAAAGCCCAGGGAGCACTGGCACTCTTGAGAAGCAGATGTGGTTTTCATCATTCATGAATGATCATTCTGGCCAGCTCTTGGAGGAACATTTGTGGACCCCAGAGGGGACCACGTCCATCACTACTGAGCAGAAGGGAGGGCTAGTGCAACAGAGGGCCCTTTGCAGCAGTAAAAGCAGCCGGGAAGATTATTTGCAATTCCATGCAGAATCTCCCTAGGCTGGAATAAAATTTGGAATAATCTATGTAATGTTCAGCAATATTTTATATCATTAGAAATTACTTTCCCAAAATCATTAGGCTATTTTAAGACCTAGGCAAGGCTGCAGATTCATCATGATTACTGTTAGTGTCAGAGAGACTAGGAATTGCTTTTCTTGCCTTCTCCCTTCTGTCGGCGTGGAAGTGCATGCCTGACCGGGTGGCTGGCTGCCTAAACGCATGGGCCGATGAGCAGCTGTATGATCTTTGCCGAGAGCCCCACCAGAGCAGCCTCTGGGGCTCTGCCTGCAGCTCCCAGAGAACTGGATACAGCCAGTAGGAGAGACGGGAAGGAAGAGGGCCGATGGCATCCTTCCACCTGGGTGGGTAGAGCACCCACCCTGCCCTGAGCAAGCAAGCAGCTGGAGGAAGGGAGTAGAAACCCTGTCCTGGAAAGGCAGGGCAGTGTTCTGTTAAGCACCTCCAGTGCAAAAAGCTTGAACTCCACTTGCATGACATGCTTTCTTGCACTGGGACATGTGATTTGTCTCCCACACATGAAAAAAAAATGTGCCATGCTGGCTTTTACAAAGATTGTTTCGTTTCCATGGATTTCATACTATTTTCATTGTTCTTTGGTCCTAAATTCCCTTGCTTTTAAAACAAATATTACCAAGTCGATTTTATGGCTTTTTGTTTATTTTACCACTCCGTTATTTTTGATGTTTTACATGTTTGAAAACAAAAATGTAACTAACTCTCCTTTTCTGGAAATAAGATGGGAGCAGACGACACACCTCAATCAATGTAATATATTTTGAAAGAACATAAATGAATTCGAAGGAGGTGGGAGAGGGCACATGTATTTGTAACACGTATTTAAAAACCTTTTTGCATTTGCATTTATTTTTAATGGTGTTTATGCCCTCTAGTGTCAGTAAATGTTATTGCATCTAGGTTTTTTGAGTATCGACAATTTTTTTCCTTAACTGTTTTTGTCCGTATCAGCCTAAACTAGTTGGTCTTTGTAAAAATGGACATCCTGGATTTATTCTCATTATATATGTCCTATAGCTTCATAGTTTTGATGTAACGGTCATCCGGGGGGGGGGGGGGAGGGTGGTTGTGTGTTTCTATCCCAAGTAAGCTATTCCAAATATGAATTTCTGATCTGTCAAACACACACAAAAATATTGCTAAATTACAATTTCTGTGGTTACTTATTTTATCCTCCAAAATACACTTATTTTACACTTGAAAAAATCACTCCTGTGCTCAAAACAAACAAACAGAGGTTAAATAAGCGGCATTGTCCCTTCCATTTGTTAAAGAAAAGACCTTCTCTGCTCACATCAAGGAAAGATGGCCAAAAAGTATGACTCATTTCAATTATAATACAGACCTTTGACTTATGAAATATTCCATCTTAGAGCCATCAAAAACCAGTCTTCACTGGGTTCAGGAATATGATAAATAGCTGATGATACCACAAATACAGCCTCTGTTGTCGGAGATTTCTTGAATTCTGGGTATGCAACATCATATATGTTTCACCCCTCGGTTAGGAGAGCAGTATTGCTTTGGCAGGTGGATGGCCAGGGGTAAGCTCTGATGTGGCAATGATTAGGTTAAAAGTTGAGCATTTGTAAACCCAAATACATTCATGTTTCCCAAACTCCCACAATAGCTCAGCCTTCTGTGTGCATTTCAAACTGCATTGTATGCCCCCAAATCTGTCATGTAAAGCACTAAGAAATCCTGCCCATGTTACTCAGATCAGTACTCTGAAAGACACAGTATTTGCAAAATAAAGGAATCCACTGGCTTGCTGTCTTCCCTTGCAGTAAGGAGTCAAATACATAGAGGTGGTCTGTCACCTCTGTAGGATACAAACAGCTGAAACGAACACCCCTGCCTGCAAAGCCATCCATCCATCCATCCATCCATCCATCCATCCCTGTGCGGTGTCACGTAGTGAACAGATATCCACAGACTGCAAGCAACAGCACGTGTCTGACCTGTCTAGACTACATCTAGTGAAACCTAGGCATTACCCTGATCGTGTAGTTTCTGACTTGTGATTTGATAAAGCTTGATTGACACATCTAGTTTGTCATAGCCATTTCCCTTCCCTTTTTGGCTAATGAAGTAGAATACACCTGATTGATAACAGGGATCAGTACGACATCTCTTTTTCTTTGCTCAGCCAGAGCATACAATATTGGGACGGCACTTTTGACGTTACAAAATTAGATTGTCAGTACAAATCATATATGTCCAAAGACCGAGTTGAGCTTTGGCCGCAATAATAGACATATATGGAACAGAGTATATTCAATGCTGTGAGAAGACAGCAACTCGGAAAAAAAGCACATAAAGGAGAATACATTTGCAGTTACAGTCTGAAGAGCAGCGAGCCAAGCAGGGTATCAGTAGCTAAAACCTTGAAATAGTTCCCTTTTGAAAAGTGACTCTGTGAAAATTGCTTAATAAGATTCCATATTTGTTGTGTCTCCGTGACTGAAGAAATCAGATTTTCTGCAGAACTTGGGATTTGTTTTAGAGATCAAGTATAATTTTTCTACTTTGAAATACAAACATCACAAAGATACCCTGCCATCTGAAGATGGAGTTATGTTCTTTTTTAGTTTAGGCTTTCCAAGGAATAAAGCAGTTGCAGGCGGGGTAAAATAAGAAATTTTCCCTTCATTTTATGTCATTCACTTCCAGTGGTGGTATTCAGTGCTATATGAGGTATAAGTAAAGGTAGTGTTTAAACCAGCAGGAGGAACTTCATTAACAATTCTGGTCATGGCTACACTAGACTAAAATCTGTGTCACTGTCCCAAAGGAGAGCAAGGCTAACCAGGGTAAATGTAGTAAAAACTCCGTTTTGTCACAAAAGTGAGCAAGTATGTTTCTCATAATTCGTGTGCAGGAAGGCTAATTTCTTGGAAGAAATTTTTTGACCATAATTTTATTTAAACATCTCCAATACAGTATTTATCAACAGGATAAAAAATAACTATGTAAGAGTTATTAATGATGTGAAAGATATTATTAGCACTAAACAACAGAAAAACAAGATTACATTTGGAAAGTGTCACCGTACTACAAATTATTCAAGCTGAAATAGAAAAATAATCAAAAGCAAGTTATTTTAAAAAAAGCAGTATATCCATCTACCCGTCATTTTGCCCGGAAAGTAAGAAAAACATTACAAAATGCATTCATGTATCAAACTATCTTAATTTCTTTATTTTGCTCCATAACACTGAAATACCTTGAAAAGGCACCTTCTTATGTCAGTAGGTAGGTCCACACATAAATACTGAAATGTTAGGGATGGATCAGCTAATAGTTCCTGTCACCACTCCTAAAGCACCAGTCTGCACTTGATTCACATAATTACAGTGTCATTATCAACAGGATGAACTATATCCCTGAGCAACTTCAAACCAAATTAATTAGAGCCAGAAATGCCTTCTGTCCACAGCAGCCATCAGTGAAAATGTGAGCT
>NW_009259596.1:1019037-1019360 GCF_000687185.1 Egretta garzetta
TTAGCATTTCAGGTGATAGGCATCTAAATACAGGTTTAGGAATCTCATTTAAGAGATCTGTCCAGTAGTACTGGACATGTGTAAACTTTGCACTTCAAGATCTGGTTGTGTCAGGTGTGTGTAAATATATATTGCCTTTTAAATAGCTTTCTGTTGATACACTTTGATTCAATCTAAGAAAATACTTGGATTGTATCTAAAAGGATGAAGTAAAACAGCAACAAATACTGTAAACCGGCAATGCTTACCACTGATGGCTGGAGAGGTAGGCCTGTGTGAACCTCATGAGGTTCAACAAGGCCAAGTGCAAGGTCCTGCACCTG
>NW_009259596.1:1019602-1021086 GCF_000687185.1 Egretta garzetta
GGGGCCTATAGGAAAGATGGGGAAAATCTTTTTAGTAGGGCCAGCAGTGACAGGACAAGGGGTAATGGTTTTAAACTAAAAGAGAATAGATTTAGACTAGATATAAGGAAGAAATTCTTTCCAATGAGGGTGGTGAAACCCTGGAGCGGGTTGCCCAGAGAGGTAGTGGAGGCCCCATCCCTGGAAACATTCAAGACCAGGTTGGATGGGGCTCTGAGCAACCTAATCTAGTTAGCGGTGTCCCTGCTCACTGCAGGGGGGTTGGACTAGATGACCTCTAGGGGTCCCTTCCAACCCAAAACATTCTACGATTCTATGATCCTATGATTTAATCCCAGGACTTTGCCACTAAACTCGACACCCTGGCCCATGCCCACCGCTCACCTCACCACTCAGCCTGAAAAAAGACCTGGGGTTACTTAGGTGTCAGGGATCCCGTTTGTCAAAGGGACCTTGAAACGTCATTTATCCACTTCCCTGCCCAAAGAAAAGAATGGCTGGGCATGCATCAATCCTGACAGACTGATATTCAGCTCTGGCTTTAGGAAGATAAGCACCAAAAATTCCTATGTTGTGAGGTACAAATGTTGAAGTGAAGGAAAACATGAGTTTCTTACTAGTATTTTTCCAGCTTTATACATCTTGTAATTAAGAACAGCTATATTAATAATTTAGCAGACGTATTTATGACATCATGTCTTTTTATCCAATCCTTCATGTCACAAAATCAGAAACTAATAACATTTAAATTAGGAGGAGGCGGGGGGGGGTTATTGGTAGAAATATTCATGTATTTTTTTTTGTGAATATTTTACACTGGGCATGCTTTGTAAAGCAACTAAACATTTTTTTCACACAATGTAATCTTTGTCAATAGTCTAAGACTTGGTCATCTATATTATATCTGACTGGATGACAACTTATTTGAATTATTTACATTAAAAACCTTCCTCTTATCTCACAAAATGAAAACCATTCATCTTCACCTACAAGGTGATACATAATCTCATTTGACACATGCTGAGCTCTCAGTGCTAGAAGGTGTTCTCTAACTCCATGTAGATTCTCCATCATCTGATATCCTCATCCCTTTATCCCTCTTTCTCAAGATCAGGTGTACAATTTGGATCATGTGACTTGAAGACTCCCCCCTCCCTTCTCTGTTATTTTTCCAATTCTTGCTGAAAAGACAGGGTTTGTTTTCCAGATAGCATTTTCCAAACACTGTCCCTCTTGCAGTTTTAATTCTTACCTTTTCTTGTGTTAACAGTTTATAAATTCTTTGCAATAGGGAATGTACTATCTTTCTGCTCACACACACACTAAACTCACATGCTACAATCAATGTTTAATAACAACTCAAACTTAAAAACAGAATGGTACTAAAAGGTAACTTATCTCTTTATTAAATTCTGTAGTATGTAATTACACACTTGTCTATAGAATATGGCAGTCTACAGAGTGGAAAGAGCTGATATCTCTTA
>NW_009259596.1:1021108-1031303 GCF_000687185.1 Egretta garzetta
CTCTACATCCTTCAGCAGCACTATGTACTTGCTGGACAAAACAATATCCAGCATCAAGAAGAAAGGTGGTAGCCCTAGTAATTCTGAGTACTGCCAAGACTTGCACCTAGAATTTGTTTGGTTGCTTGCTTGTGGCTTGAGTGTTTCATGTTTGCTTTCTGCTAGACCAGAGAAGGGACCTCTGGAGGTCAGCTAGTCCAGCCTTCCACTCAGAGGTGGCCTATCAACAACAGTAGCTTAGGTCAGCCATACTTTTGTCTAGCCAAGGGTTGAAAGTGTCCAAATATAGAAAGTGCACAATCTCCTGAGCAACCCGTTCCAAAAATGTGCTGCCCTCTTAAATGGAAGTACTGTATCACCTTAGTGAGACAATAGATTATTCAGCTTGGCATCTAACTTACCAAGTGGTCTCTCCAGGATCTTGCCAATGGAAAGTGATGAGTTCTTCCAACAAGTAAACAGGGTAAGGACTTGTTTTCAACACTGATTTTTCTTTTCTTAGCAAGGCCACTCTCTCTCCATTGCAATAAAGGCAGCCTGGGAAGACTAGAGCATGTAAAACATAGATGCTCACAGTTCGATACACAGGATACCCTACATTAACTTGAAATCAAAATCGTTTGTGCACAACACTGAGCAATCTGTATATGTATGCATATGTGTATAAAGTATTATACATATGCAGCGATTATATTTTGCAAGAGAAATAAAATCTATTGTGCATTTAATTCACCTTGAAATTCAATACTTAGAACAGATTTTGTCTTTACTAACCATTTTGTTTTCTTTAACCCAGGTATGGTGACATGGTGCCGAAGACAATAGCTGGCAAGATTTTTGGTTCAATATGCTCCCTGAGTGGGGTCTTAGTCATCGCTCTGCCAGTTCCTGTAATTGTCTCCAACTTCAGCCGTATCTACCACCAGAATCAACGAGCAGACAAGCGCAGGGCACAAAAGGTGAGCCTATTATTTTCCACTTTTGTTGTTCAGCAATAAATAAATATGACTTTTTATATGCTGTTCATCTTCAAAGTGAGTTTGGTTTCTTAGCAAGAGAACTACTATATGTATGTGCTACATGCCCAGCCTGTGTCCCAGATGCAAATACTGTGTTATTTTTAGTGGAAAAAAAGAAAAAGGTTCATATATCCTTTCTGTCAAAATTTACAGATCTATTATTGTTGTAATTCATCCTACTTGTTAGACTAGATCTAGTATTTTCAGGCAATAGCTGCAGTCCCATCCACTGAAGATTTTTCTGTGTTTTTCAGGCAGATTTTCTTTCCACCAGAGTCTTCCAAGGAAAAAAACAACCAACCAGAAATAAAACCCTTAATAATGATTTCTAATGTCTATCCTAACAGACTGTTTCACTAATCCATGTGTTTAACTCTCAGGTTCAGTCTCTAGGGACTCTGATTATTGGGGAACTTGTCTCCTCAGCTCTAGTTTGCTTAAAAAGCTTCAGAAAAAGAGCTTAATCAGGAAAAGCTGAAAGCAAAAGTCGGGTTTTTTTCCAGCTTCCTTGACTTTCTGAGTCTCTCACTAAAATATCAACCAGCTCTACAAGAAGACAGTTTCTGCCCCTAGCCCATACGGGCAAGATCAGGATCCAGGAAGAACTATTTACCAGGAGAGGTGCAGCCAAGCCTGGGCAGTCACCTTCATTCCCACATCACTGCCAAACTACTAGTCCAAAACCACTTTGCCCAACCCAATAATGCTAAGCTGTTCAGATAGCCTCTGTTGGCACTTGAAACCCTGACAAAGGAGCCGAGATGCGTTGCATTCTGCTCCTCATACTGGTGACAGCTGGTAGGCTCTGGATGCAATACAGATCTTGCCAAGGCCAAGGTGTCACCACTTGGGCTTTTTGTAGTCCCATGGTCTCTCTTCAGAAGTTCTGAGTCTCCAGTGGTCCAGGGAGAGCAGGATTGCTGCCTGCAGAGGAGTGCATAAACCAGTGAACACAGGCTGTCACAGGCTGCATCTGCCTTGCATAGACAACAGCACCAGATTTAGCTATACAAAATTGTGTATTTCTTTCTAGCCTTTGACCAGAAATGTCACCATTTTCACTGATCTCTTCATGGAAATGAAGTAAACGTACACAGTGATACCATTCCCAAAATATCTTAAAATCAGGAAAAAATGGACACATGGCCAAGAAAGTCTGTCATAGGCCTAGGTTGATATTATACCCTTTAATGGAACATCTTGGAAGAACACTGTCAGATGAGGGAAATGGCCATAAAGGAAACCAGGTTTATCAGAGAAATGTCCCACTTTTCTAGAAACCTGATTTCAAATATATACTGCTTCAGTGATCCAAATATCATACCTTACCTATCTGCTAATTCCACCCACATTTTTGCATGCTATTTTGTCCCATGTGCTAGTTTCACCTGTGCATTCCCCACTCCCACAGCTGGAACATGCAGAGAACACATCAATTCTACACTATGTTGGTTTTGTCAAGAACATTTCCACTTTGTTTGTATAATGGCAGCAGACAGAGAAAGAACAGGATGTATCAGCCAGAACACAGTGCTTCATTCCCGTGCCTCTAAGTATTGCACCAGTTGTGAATAACACTACTGCTTGATCCCAGCAATCAATGTCCCTGTTCTGAGTTTTCATAATAACTGCAGACACAACCAGCTTTATTTCAGATAAAAACTGTCTCCTACCGCATGTCATGAAACAGAATTTTCTATGCCTGTTTTACACTTGCCAGTGAAAAAGATGGAGACTAGAAAATACCTTGCAAAAATTAGATTGGCAGACTGGCTGATATTCCCCATAATCTTTTCCTGAATAGAAACTGCTTGAGTTAATAACTGACTTTTTCTCCTTGCAAAACAGTCAGCTCATTGTATGTTTCAAAACAGGCATATGAAGTGATGAATGGCAATCCTGCCAAATGGCACTGAGGTCTGATTAACTTAGCACTGGATGAGTGTTTCATTGATATCTCCTATTGCAAAGCTAATCTCTGTCAATCTAAAATGACTGAGATGTTGAACAGCATATGGCTCTGACGGACTGAAAAAATCAACAAAAAGCACTTCTTGGGTACTGTATAGTCCATATTTAGCAATATTTTGCTAAATGCCTTGCATTTCACAGGAGGGTTCTACTGCATTGTATAAGACTATTCAAGAAAAAAGGTCACATTATCAAAGTTTGAAATTCCTCCCTTCATTCAATACAACAGAAGCTTTACACAGTTTTCTAAAATAAATATTTCCCTAGGCACCAACCTTATTCCTATTGTCTAAGGCTGAAGAACATAGGCTTGAAAGAAGGTGCTGTTTCATGGAGCACAGCATGAACTCCTGCAAGCGATGGTACCTCCTGCTGGCTACAACAGCTTCCATCTGACTGAAGGAGCTGGATATCTGAATTGTGCAACTTACATTATCAGTATCTCGTACAGAAGTTTAATCAAGGTAGTCTTCAGAAATGGCAAAACATTTGGGCTGTAAGGAAACTCAAGAGAAAGTTCTCCATTGAAAAACTGAAATCTAGTCCCAGGAGCACTGGCAATTTTCAGCAGAAAAATTTTGTCACTTATATTAGGTTTGCTCAAGACCCATGTGACCATCAGTATATGTATTTACTGAGTCCTGCACAGTCATTCAAAATTAGATAATTCCATTTGTTTCTTTTTGGGAAAAAGATGCTGCACATTAGTCCTCAGAAGATGGAAGAGAGACATTTATTTATATACCATCTCATTTTGAATGCATTTTAAAGGAAGGTCCTGCTTCCAACCATGGAAATACATTTCTGGAAGAGAGACATCAATGTGAACCAAAAAAAGAGATGAAAATAAAAAATAAAGAAAAATAATCTGTGTTTATCAGAACATTTCCTTCTATTAGATAATAAGATCCAACTATCTGACCTGTCCTGAAAACAAACAAATAAATAATCCAAAATGGATATTGGCATTCAGGGCAGAACTACTTATGCCCTGTAGTCTTACTGTGCCTTTTCCTCAAGAAGATTTATTGCAACTGAGACAGTTTTGAAGGATCCTATTTGTGAAACTTTTCTCAGCTAGAGACAACTTCAAGAGGCCAAGTTATTTCAGTTGCCCATCAGTGCCTTCAGGTGGCACAGTTAATGGCAGATGTGTTGTGACTGGAAAGGAAAGCAGTGGAAAGGAAAAAGGAAAAAAAGGAAAGGGAAGAACAGGAAAAGGAAAAGAAAGGTTTAGGTAAGCTTGGATACAATTTCCTATTCTATATTTGATGGGTATTGAGGGCTAAGATATGGCTAGACCCTCACAGAGTCAGATCCACTGGGATGACTGCCAGCACAGGGAAGGGAAAGGAGGAGGCATAGCTACCCTCTTGGAAGAGGTGCCTTGTCCATCCCAACGTACTGCAGCAGCTCTTATGATGACGATGTTCTCCTTATCCTCAATGAAGCATTCCTCACTAGGTGCCTTCCCTGTTTTCCATACATCTATTTTCCTGCATCTTTTGAAGGCAAGAGCCTTGTATCCTCTTAGCCAGCAAGGCCCAAGTGCACGTCTGTCTGCACATTATTGTTCATTACCTGATAACTGAAGGATCCTAAATTTTAGTTGCCTAAGCACTTTATCCCTAGAGTGACTTTGCATGGTTCCTCAACAGAACACCCAAACAACTATCATCAGCTCCAAAACCTGATTTAATGCATAAAATTCAACCTGAATCTTTCATTTGAGTATGGTCTTCTACCTTCACATAGCAAAATATATCCTGAAGATTGGCTTGGCTTTATTATTTATTGATCATACATGATGTATTTACCTGTCAAGTTATGAATAATTAGTTACTAGATAAATATAAATAGCTCTACAATAAATTGCAACAACTGCTTAACAGCACCTGGCAGTCTAGAGCTGAGCGTTTGCAGTAGGAACGCTGTTAGCCATTATGACTTCTTTAAACAAGATAGATAGGCTATTAATCTCAGTGGGGTTCCAGAGACATAATAACAGAATAACTTACCCAAGATTTTTGAATTTAGCACAAAAGCATGTAAAACGTGTGCTTACTGAACAATAACTTGAATAGATTGTGAAAGCAAGGCACGACTCAACAAATATATGAACCTTATTTAATTCCATATCCATTAATGTACAAAGTAAACAGCATTTTCTTCTCTACTGCATGCTGGCATCCTATAAATTATTGTCAGCTAATCTGAAGTCAATTATTTGCAATTACAGAAAATTAGAAAATCAGAGCATGAAATGTGGGCTTGATTTTTCACTTGAAAACAAACATATAGGATGGATTTATGAAAGGCCAAAGAAAAAAATTATGTAAACAACAGTGTGACTGATTTTTCGACAATTTTGGCCATTGCTGTAGGAGCCACAACGTCATAGTTTAATGCCAGTAGGCAACTAAGCACCACCCAGCTGCTCACTCACTCCTCCCCAGTGGGATGGGGGAGAGAATCAGAGAAGGGTAAAAGTGGATAAATTTGTGGCTAGGAATAGAGACAGTTTAATAATTTTTTAAAAGGAGGGGGGAAAAAACAACGAAGGGGGGGGGGGGAACCCAAGAAAAAAAAATGATGTAAAAGAAAACAATTGCTCGCCACCAAACTGATTGATTTCCAGCCTGTCCCAGAGCAAGGACAGCCCCTGCCAACCTTCATCCCCATCATTTTATCACTGAGCACAATGTCATATGGTATGGGATATCCCTCTGGTCAGCTGGGTCCCCCCCCAACTTCTTGTGCACCCCCAGCCTACTCAGCAGGACAGTCTGAGGAGCAGAAAATGCTTTGACTCCGTGTAGGCACTGCTCGGCAGTAACTAAAACATCCCCATGTTATCAACACTGTTTTCAGCACAAATCCAAAACACAGCCCCATGCTAGCTACTGTGAAGAAAATTCACTCTGTCCCAACCAAAACCAGTACACACAGAATGACTGTGAAAGAATTCTTATCTGTTAATTGTACAAGATCATTAAAAAATAATGACTATAAGGTCAGTAATTAGTAATTTTTGAGTTTTGATGGCAAAATGGTTATGTAGTCTGGAGAGAAGCAGAAGAGAGACAACGAGCAATCTAAGTACTAAATTACATAGGCTACCTACACTTCTTATATAGCACATTGAAGAGAGGCTCTTGCCAAAAATGAGTCCCGATACTGCAGTAAGCCCTGCCCTAAAGTGTTCCTGATAAAATCTCTCTCTTAAAACAGCTGGACAGCTGAGGGCACCTTGAGTATTAAAAGCTGGATGTTGTAAATGCCCCACAGCACTACATTTAGCACTATTTAAAACCTTGTGAAAATAAATGTTTATATTTCTAAGACTGACAGAGCTAGCTGTTGTTGGCTAACAGTGAATTCCCTTTGTAAAGTTTCTATAAATGCAGCCATAGGCAAGGATCCACCGCTAAGTTGTAAAATTTGAAGCTAGAAAAAAAAAAGTGATGCATTCAAAAGAGAAGTTCAGGCAAATACAAGGGATGTGGTAAGAACTAGAGCAGATCATCAGTTTCTTCAGGAAGTTTCACCCGAGTTGATTATTGTGGAATTTCATCAGAGTAAGTATAAGAACCGCGTTTCAGCTACATTGGTTTTGTCCCAGAAAATATAAAATTACCAAAAATCAAAGTTTCACATTCAATGGCCAACAGGGAAAACCACACGTCAAAAAAAAAAAAAAAAATCTGCTGCAGGAGAATGTAATCCTTTCTTTTTTTGCTAGGTATTCCATGAAAGGGGAGAGTCAGGACAGGCTTTGCAGTGGTTGAAAGGGGCAGTTGTCACTCCCTTTCTGTTATACATGGCAGAAAATGCAGTTCATAGACTGAAGGAAAATGCAGTTGTTCTGTAATCACAGTTTTCCTGATGTCATCACATCACTTTGGTGTCCTTCATGGGAATTCAATCCTCAGCACACAGCCCTTAAAATCATGAGCTTTTAATGACTCCTTGATCGGTAATGTAAGCAGTCACTGGACTACTCAGGCTACAGGCTCTGATATAAATCAGGCAGAAGCAGTGAAAAGAAATCTTATCACTTTAACAGATTTGTAAACACCTCCAGTTTCAGGAGTATTTTTTGTAAGCTGATGTATAAGCACGGAAGCCATAATATCTGGTTCCTGTCTTGGTAATAGATTTATTGTCTTCTCTTTGGTAATTGATGTAAATTCAGGCCATCTGAATGAGTCTCGGCTAGAAAGATGTAAGCTATTACTTTCCACCTCACAAAAGCTTTCTAAGACACAATAAATCCATATTTGCAAACTAATTTGAAATCTTCACATGGAAAGTTACAACCGTCATATTATACGTGTTGTAGTACATTGATATATTAAGATAGTCTGATGAACCGTTACATTTTTTATATTTCTTTATTAAATGGTGCTGCACTGTAATTATTACTTCAGTCACTGAAAGGGAAAATGAATATGCATGCTAAAAGGAAAAGCATAGCTAATGTATGTAAAATGTTTGTTTATTAAATCTAATGAATATCCCTGTATAAGGAGCACACTAAGAAGTACCACAGCTAAAAAAAATTGTGACTGAAATAACTTATTTATGGGACTCCATGTTTTACCCTGCAAAGGCATCTCTAAAGCATCTCGGGCTCCTAAGGCTAAACAGTAGTGCTAAGAGAGACCTTTAATATATTTATGAACATAACCCAATGCACATATCCCAACCCATGAGTGTTCTGCGGTGCAGGTAAAGCTCTTCCCCCAGCCTTCAGCCTTCATGCTGGTGTTGTATCTGAAGAGCTCCACCTTGAAAATAACCTATTTTCTGCCTGCCCAAGGGGATTTTTAATTGCCATCCCTGAAGACTCAGCCCTAAGCACATTGCAGGCCCTGGATGTGCCACCAAGGAGCCCATGTGAGCCTGGAGGGTCGGAGCTGTTAACCATTTACCCCACCGGTCGGATCCTGGGGACGCGTTGCCCTCTCGGGTGGCTAGCTGCAGCACGCCAGGCTGCCCGGGGCTGGTCGGCCATGGTGCTCAGCAAAAGAGCCCTGACTGGACATTTACCCTCAATTCAGTCCCCGGGGACCCACCCAGGGTGACGGGGTGTGGGGCTGTGGGTGTCCTTTGAGAGCTAACAGGAGGGAGGGGAAGGTAGGAATTCACCACGGCTGAAGCACCGTGCAGGTGATCCGGGCACTTCTCTCCTTACCTCTAGAATAAGGTGCATTAACTGCACAGCTGGAAAGGCTGCGTGCACCAAGGAAGGTGACAAACCAATGTGTTATTCTAAAATGGCCAATATATCACGAAATCAGGCAGCAGCCTCTCATGTGAGCTTTCTGACTCAGTGATGCACACATGCACAGCATTATCTTATTTTCTTTCAGAACAATTAAAAGATAATAAATACGTGACATATAACATAAGCCAGATTCTAGCCATGTTTGCTGTTAGCTGTCATGAATTTCTTGGCTCGCTGTTCAGAAGATCTGTGAGTTTGAGGCTGTGAGTGCAAAGAAGCGTGGTGTTGAGTCATTCCTCATCAGCAGTTAATTATTAATCATGCCAGAGATCTGGCGGCTGCACTGACCAGGCTGCTTCCCTCTATAAGTGTTCAGGCATTCTCAATCATTTCATGCTGACATCTAATGCCACAGAAATCAGGGGGAGGGGAAATGCTCCCTCTATTCTCTGAAAATACTCAACTGAGTAGTTACCAGGTATGAAAATCCCTATTAATATATCAAAGTCAGTTTTTCAAGTTCTTCACTGCGTCTCCTTCTGTGCTTCAGCAGCCATTCAACTCCAGATGCTGCTCAGAATTTGGCTTTCAGGACCAGAAACCAGTGCATGAAGATAAACCCAGACTCCCTCTTACACACGTAACCAGCCACAAAAATTACGGAAGCAGGATGCCATCCTAGAAACCCCATAAAATCTTCTGGTTTCCATATTATTGGTTGAGAGAGTCTTTCCTTCATGCTTTCCCCTAAAGTTGGCTTTAAACCGTTGTACAGAAGTCAGTGGATGCAAATCGTCCTTCACTCATGAGCTACCTTCTACTCTGGGACGAGAGCCATCTTCTACTGTGGAATGAAAGTCACCTTCACAAGCAATGAAGCTCACCTGAGAATTCTCAAATCTCTCCCAGCAATTTGATGCTTGCAGAGTCTAAAAAATCAGGTTATGCACAGATTATGACCAATGATGACAAGTATTAAGTCTGATTAAGAGACATGAAGAGGTAAAAAGGCTTTTAAAAGGCCTGCCAAGCATTCAGGAACTTAGCTGGGAGACGGCATAAAAACCACTATCACATTCTGCTTCTCTAAAAACCTAAAAAGCTCTGAGAAACCAGCTCATGGCAGTTGCAATATTATGTTTTTTCTGAAACGTTTCTCCCCCTTTAGAGAGATTTTCCTTGCAGGAGCAGCTGAGAAGGATGCCCGTGTCCCTGATCCACGAGGCATAAGGAGTGGTACAGTTGCAGCAGTGCAAAAAAAAGGAAGCACTTACACACTGATCTGTCTAATCCCTTCTCCAAAATCATTGTTCTTATTAGCTGATGCATGCAAACAAATAAAAATTTCTGTCATTTGCATTTTAAATAGGAAGGCACTTATGACTTGCTCCACCTGGAGGACAGATGCAATGCAGTCTTTCAGTGGTTATGATATTGGTATTCATAAGCAGCTGATTCCAATTAGCAGTTGTAGATAAACAGAATAATGGATATTAGTACAAGTGACACTCTTCCTTTTGTTTATTTACACAGAAAGCCAGACTTGCTCGAATTCGTGCAGCAAAGAGTGGGAGTGCTAATGCCTACATGCAGAGCAAACGAAATGGCTTACTGAGTAACCAGCTGCAGCAGGTAATGTTATTATATCCTCCACCTCCAGAGAAACAGCTTAATGACAGCCCAGCAGTAGCTTATGCTATTTATCACCAGGGCAAGTCAACTTGGGTCTTTAGGCAATGTTATCTTTAGGGGTAGATTAAGGAAGGATAAATTGGACGATTACTATTGTTAAAGGAAGCTTATGAGAGTCAATGATGGGGTATTAAAAGATGTGGGAAATGGCCAGGTAGAAATGCTGGATTCAAATGTAACCCACATTTTTAGAGTTAGATCCCATAGGAGGCCTCCTTAATAATGTACAGTGTTTGCCTCTTAGGAGGTAGGTTGGATTTATCTCATTTGCCTTTAAAAAAGT
>NW_009259596.1:1031348-1070397 GCF_000687185.1 Egretta garzetta
AGGGTAAAAAATGTTCCCTCGAAGCACCTACTTTGCTCTAAGGAGAATCCTGGTGATTACCTCAAAGACATTGAAATCTGATGTTACTTAAAGCAAATTCCCCCCTTACTCCTGCTGAGGAAGCCAGAACCAGCAGTGGGAGCCATGGGCAGTGGCTGGGACTGGGATCCCCAGTGACCCATGATGTGGAGACAACCCTGTGGCTGCTCGGAGCTGTAGCCAGCTGAGAAAGACTGAAGACACAGTGTTTTTTAATCCCTTTCATTTTCTGGCATTTAGGCAATTCCCTGAGGGATACAGGAAGGCTTTCATTCCTCTATGCCCTTTCTGTTCAATACGTGTTTGAAAGCTTTAACCTATAGCCAGACGAGGAGGAAGGGGCTGTCCGTCCGTCCGGTCTAGCACAAAAGACAAGCAGTCAGAGCCCTCGCTTCCTCTCCTGCTTGAAAGAACTCAAAACTTTGAACTAAAAAGACACCAAATAGCTTAATTGCCATGCAGATTGCAAATATCCCAAAGTCAAATTGTAATCTTTCCTATTATTCCACTTCCTCCCCTCTTTAGTTTTCTGCTTTATAGTGAATAATTGTGAAAGCAATTAATAAACAGTGGATGCTTTCTACTTAATTCTTCATTCTGTGTCGGTAACATCTGCTATATGCTTTCCAAACTCAGCAGATTGGGATCACTGACACGAATTTTTGTATAAGCAGCAATACCACAAATTCTTTCGTGCTATGAAATGATCCCAGGAGGACAGCTATGTTTAATTTCCTTCAAATGAGGCACATTCCCAGGAAAAAAAAATATTTAACTGTCACTTAAATTTATGATAATTTTAAGTATGCATTGATTCAACATTCAAAGCTTACATGTTGATTGCACTTGTAAATTGTACTATTCTATCTATGCATAAAAGACCTAAGATGGAAACATTTAAAAGGAGGTACAAGGGAAGGAAAGAAAATACTTTGATTAAAAAAACAAACAAGCAAAAGATAACTCGGGTCCAAAACAATTTGGGTTATACCGTGTAGATGAAGCATTGCAGTTATTCTACCATGTACAATCCAGATTAGTTCTGATCAAATATTTGGATAAGAGCCCTCTTGTTCACAAATGAAAATAATACGGAGTTCTGTGTATTAACAGTCCTCCAGTGAAGAAGAACAGGCCTTTGTCAGCAAATCTGGCTCTTCCTTTGAAACGCAGCACCACCACCTGCTTCACTGCCTGGAAAAAACTACGGTAAGAAAAGCGAACTGTGTTTTCCTGTGAATTCCAACACTAGCCTAGTCTTGAATGTTTTCAGTATTTCTTCTAATTAATAAGCCTTTATGTGAAAGCAGTTAACCGGGAAGAAAAGCCATTTTATGTTATTTTAAGCTGCTATACCCACTGCATATAAATTACAGAAAGGTCCTGGATGAGAGCCTCATGTAGGGTGAAAGACACTGGCATCAGTGAGATGACATCAGTATAGCCAAGCTCTGTATGTGACCTCCAGTATGGTTTTCACACACTCCATAATGTCATCATTTGTACTTTCCTGCCATACAGTTCATAAACCCCAATTTGTAATCCTTACACATTCAATGCTCAGCACAGTCAAATCAAGTTCTTGCCTGAGCGAATGTTGGGCTTTTGTACGGGCAGAGCTGCTGAGTGTTTCCTCGGACGTGAACACGATTCTCACTGCAGTGATTGTAAAAGAGGATCCCCAAGCACCCTATTCTGAAACTTCAGGTGCTTAATCCCGATGCAGGTGCAAAGTTTCAAAGTCTTTTGGCTTCAGTTTAGGCATGGAGATCCCTGTAGAAATCACTGATGTAATTTATAACAGCCCAAATATGCTCATCTAGCATCATAAACTCCCTATAAATCAAAAGGACTACTTATTATGTGCTCTCCATATTTTTCCCTGGTCAATACCTGAATAATTATACAGGCATAAAGGATAGTAAACTACAGGAGAGTTATGATTCAGTGATAATTATGTGCTGTGCTTACTAATAGTATATTTCTGGACAGATAACATTACAGCAATAACCCTAATCGTCCCTAAATTTACATCATTTTCTCTGTTATCATTTCCCAAGGAAACTAAGAACATAAATATTAATTATAATGAATTTAATCTTTGTAGATTTGGCAATTTCACATAGGGCATGCTAAAATTATCTCCTTGTATTTTTCTATTTTTGCGAGGGTTATACTCTCATGTAGAATTTACCTTATATTGTAGGTAAGTTGGTCAACATCATTAAACTACCATTTACAAAATTACATCTAGCTTTATAAATTCCAGTTGCACATAAAAAATTATATGATTTCTCTTTAAGTTTTGTATGCACAGAGGAACTTTATGCTATTTTGCCTTCTCTTTATAGTCTAGTTTTAGATTTTCATTAAAAGACCCAGTAATGCTGCTGCTGTATTTGATGGAGATCAATGTGAAAGTCTTTCTGCTCTTTCTCAAAAAAAAAAAAAAGAGATTAAAAACTTTTCCCACAACAGACATTGCTAAATTAAAATATGATGTATGTATGTGTATAATTTAATGTTCTCCTTTCAACAGCATTTCTTTGTAAATAGAATGGCCCAGCTGTTACATCACTTGGATAGTAATATGTCACCCGCAGATGCTTATATCTTCTCCAGTCTTACTTTTGGAGTATTCATTTTTATATAATGTGCTGTAGGACAAAATGTCTTGCTTCCTACTCAGAGTATAATGTGGTTTCTTTGCCAACATTCAGTCTGGGTCCTTTTGGAACATTTTTGAGACATTTTGTACCAGAACCTGGTAATAGCCATCTGCCTTAAAAATTGTTCCACAGTTGAACATTACAAACATATTTAAAAACCCTGTTAGTAGCCATAGGTCTTGTCAAACTTTCATAGAAATCATGGGAAAAAAAATTCTATTCATTTGGTGGGAGCTGGATTCGGCTCCTACAGTTTCACATTTCCTCTAATGATAATGGTGGAATATGTAAGCCTATTCTTTTTTTTTTCTTTTTTTAAAACTCAGAAGAAGTCTACAGAGCAAGTATTATCTATCTTGTTTCCTAAATTTGCATAGAATCTACTTTCTTTTTTCTTTGTTTGTTTGGTCCTGCTACTGGCACTGGTGTTCATATGGCACATGAACACAAAAATGTATGCAGGGGTTCCAAGTTGTCGTCTGCAACTGCCTGGTCAGGTCATGCATTCCTAAAATTTTAGTGGGAACTTGACATTTTGGGCCCTCAGCTTGTGGGATCTGGCAAGTTGCTGGTTTGTGGTATAACAGCAAGAGTGAGGTGCCTTCTCAGCCTCGCCTCATCCTTTGAAATATCATTTGGTATAAGCATCAGTCCAGATGATACTAAGCAAAGGCATATTTTCTCTTTTCCGGCACTTTAAAGTCAATAGGGTAAGATCTCTTCCGCTCTAAAAAATGCAGTGTGGGCAACATTATGGAATTCTGTGAAAATTACATTAATAATGAAAATAATTGCACTGCAAGTTATATTTTACAGGCTACTTTTAGCTGATTTAAGAAGAGTTAATTAATAAGTATAATCAAATATATTAACTTGAGCCATTATATAGTTTCAAAATATTTCCAGTCTATATTAAAAGTTCACTCAATAACCCTCTTTAATGGACCCTACAAATTGAATTGAGTTGAATTGAATTGAGTTGGACGCTTCATAAAAGTTTTAGGAAGCACAAAATTACTTTTAATTGGAAAACTAGCAGAGTTCTTGGCAAACATATTGCAAGCCACTGAACATAATCTAAAGATGGCAATTAGGCAATTTTTATCTCTGAATTTTATGTCTACTGTGTGATCACATTCAAAATCTTGATTGTGACTGACATACGCCTTTTAGAAGTTAATTTTCAAGCAAGATCTTTCTTTCTGTATCATTTGAAATTGGCATTCTTCGACCCTACTTATTTCCACACAAACTTATGTCTGAGTGAAGAATGGAAGAAATGGAAATAAAAATAATATGCCTATAAAGGTATTGACATTTGTCACAAACACTTGGCTACAGTTGTTACTCTATTTGCTTTGCTCACATATTTTATATTAGCACTGTACTGTAATTCTCCTGGAAAACATCAGCACCTTTCCAATTAGCGCATCGTTCCTTAGGGGAAAAAATAATGTTTCTCATTCTAATGCACAAAGATGCAGCAGGATAACAAACTTTAAGTGAACAAGACTGAGTAGAGCGTAAAACAACCCAGAAAATGTTGCCTAAACCACTCTCAGGATACACAGACTGATTCCACCAGTAACTGGAAAGATTTTTTTTTTTTTTGAAGGAGGCTTTCTCAAACTGCACATGAATATATCTTAATCTCTGCTTATTTTGGGCTGCTACTTTAAAATGACTGTCAAAATTCCTTCCCCCTGCCATAAGCAACACCACTCTTTCACACTCTTCCAAACACAAAGATAATGGGGAAATCACGGCTACGTGTGAAATGCTCCTTAATCACCTGCTGAGCCAACATAAACCAGCCGTTTGCTTGAATTTGGGTTCAGCCCTATGACAACCCTATAAAACCACTGTCTACTCTGGGATTAAGCAAAGATTGCATGAATAAAGACTATTTCATTTGACTAAATGCTCAGTCTTCTAAACTGCTTTCAATACATCCATGTACAGGAATTAGGAACTTTTTCAATGCTTTTAAATAACTGTCTCATCTCCTCTAATCAAAACTTCTATTTAATTGAATCTTTTTGTTTTACATAGATGCATACCTTGAAACACAGTTTCAGATTCTGATTTCTAACATGTAATTCAACAGGAAACTTTATAAACTCATCTGGAAAATATTTATGATTTATATTTTATTATAGTTCAATACAATAAATCTTATTTATTTCCAAATTACATTTAGAGCATTTACATAAGCACCACTTGCATTTTTATTAATAAACATAATCCCCCATTTTATGGCGCTTCATAAATATTTATAATGCAAACTACATTACAATCATGTGCTATTTTACAAAATAATTTGGATTAACTTTTTCTTATTCAGAGCTCTGAGTGTTTTGTTCCAGCGTTTACATTTGTATTGGTGTTCAGCCCAGGCTAATATGGGCTAAACACCGTAATAAAGAATACGCTAACTTTCCCAGTTTATTCAGTTTTGTCAATTTAAGCCTTTAAACAATCATGATTAATATGTTCACTTTAATTATCTTTCTGCATGTGCTTTGTCCCTTTGCTGGATTCCCCTGGGCTAGAATCACGAGTTTGTGGACGAGCAAGTCTATGAAGAGAGCTGTATGGAGGTTTCCACAGTCAATAGACCCCCCAGCCACAGCCCCTCTCTCTCGTCTCAACAAGGTGTTACCAGCACTTGCTGCTCACGAAGACATAAAAAGACTTACCGCATCCCAAACACCACCATCACCGGCAGCCGTCCAGGCAGCGTACAGGAGCTCAGCACCATCCAGATCAGATGCGTGGAGAGGACGCCTCTGTCTAACAGGTACTTCACATGCATCAGCACACGGGGAGCTGAAGTCCTTTTCTTCATTAGAGAAGAGATGTAGAGGCATTGTGGCCTCTGTAGGTAGGCTGTGAGGCTAAAGATGGAAGTCAAATAGTCATCCAAAAATGGACGGTAGTACCAAAACATCCTGCGCTTAGTTTGCTCCAAGCTTAATCCAAGGTAACAGAATAGTCTCTCTACATCCACTCTGCCCTCTCGTGCCCTCCCCACAAACTACTCTGTACTATTTGCAGCAAAGAGCATCAGGGGGCCCACATTACATAGAGCACCAAATGTTATATGCCATGGACAAACACATAACAAGAAAAGTTTAGCATAGAAAAATGTGCAATTCAGATAAGCGAGACGAGTAAGCGGGAAGAGAAAGAAAGGTCTGAACCTGCTGTTTCTACTGGTTTGGCTCAGAAGCATATGAGGCTTCCGTGCATTTCCGCAGAGCTGCGAAATGAAACTAATTCCCAGAGTCCTAAGTGTAACAGTCAAAATAAAGACTCTTCTAAATAAAAAATATGAAATGGATAAGAAAAATGTACTTCCTAGTTTGAGGAGTTATTATAAAAGTGAGGAAAGTGCAGTGTAAGAGTCGGTAGTTTACTGAACATCTCTGTACTCTCACAAGTAAACTATTTGGCTTTCGGGTCTATCCAAAGACCACCTCTGAAAACACAGGAAAGGTCTCAGGAGACTCAGAAGTGTTTTCTATTGAACTCAAACATGCCGCTGTTCTAAAAAGAGGTGCTTACAGGACTAGTTGCTATAGAGATTCTCTTGTTAAATTGCATTTTGAGTCATTTGCTTTGCATAGTTACTAGGTTTGGATTTCACTTCCATGAACAGCAGCTTGTACCTACTGAAGTTTTTCAGCTGTTGTGCAATAAGGCCTCCTGGCCAGCACAAAGCTCCAATCTGTCAGCTTTTCAGGAAATATTCTGCCTGGATCCATCCTTTCTCTGCTAGAGGACTGCTTCCATGCTTCCAGTCACAGAGAATGCAAAACTACAAAGCACGAGCTTTGTGCTAAAAAACCAAGCTAAAAACACAAGTAAAAAATGCCAGTCCCACCTCAAAACGGCCTGAGTTTTACAAGCTGCTTACCATGCTGCGGTACCGCAGCAACTCCATGAGCACGTTAACCTTTATTAGTGCATATATCACTGTGTCTTACTCTTGAGGATACATAAGATACAAAATGTTCTTAAATAAGCATGGCGCGGAGGAATCGATAGGAGACTGGGACTACCCCTTAGTTTCCATTTTCCTGCATAGTAAGTCGTTTTGGCTATGCGAAGTTTGCTCCCCAGGGAGCAGCTCAAATGTTTCCCCTGCTCAGAAACATTTAGGTGATGAGCCCAGAAACTTTTAGAAGTGCTGAAACTTTTAGAAGTGGGAAGGAAGGGAAGAAGGGGGCTTGTCTACGGACATAGCTGCTGCTGGGGTGGTGGGATGGTGCTGCTTTGCACCTTTGAGCTCTCTACCAGGGTAGGATGGAGGCAGCTGGATGAGGAACTGGAATCGGGCACACGAGAGGTTTGCAGTAACGTAGACTTTCTTTCTTCATGGATTTTTGTTTCTTCCTCCAGCCGTTCCAGCTTAAATGCCAAAGTGGAAGAGTGCGTTAAACTAAACTGTGAGCAGCCTTACGTCACTACAGCAATAATTAGCATCCCGACACCTCCAGTCACCACACCCGAAGGGGATGATAGGCCAGAGTCTCCCGAGTATTCAGGAGGAAACATTGTCAGAGTATCTGCTTTATAAAATAAGGAATTATTTATAAATTAGCATAAAGACCACTTGCAAGCTGAGCTCGAGCAGTGAGAAACGAGTTGCGAGGAACGAGAGAGCTGACAAAGACAACGCCCCTTGACGTGTGCGCCGGTGGCCGCAGACCGAGAGGTTCGGGAGAAACAAAACACTTTGTGGGTTTCGGTGTCGTAGAGTGTGAACCAAAAGGAGTTTCTTACCCCTTGTCCGAACTGATGCGCGGTGGAATCTTCTGTGACCATCCTGACTTAACTATATGAGCACAATGAAATGTCCCCATTGATGCTTCTTCTTATCATGAGAGCTCTTTTTAGAAAAAAAGAAAAAAAACGCAAAACAAAAAATAGAAAAAAAATCCGGCTGAATGCAAAACAACGAGAAACATTTTGATAACGTGTCTTTTCTTTTTTTTTTCCTGTTAATAAACCACAAACTTGTTGAGAAACTATCAAAAAATGAAAGAAAAAAATGCTCATATGAAATATGTTTGTACTGACGGAAAGAACTACAACCATAATGCATGCTGAAATTATTTGGAGCTGTGATCTCAGTTTACTTCTGTTGTTTTTCAGATTAGGCATGATAAAATATTACTGTAGAAAGGGGCATTTCCGTGCACTTACAACAAGCTGATTGTTAATGTTCCATGGTAGTTGTACAAATAACTTCCCTTTGAAAAATGCAGTATTTCTTATTCAAACACTCATTAGTGAACTAAAGGTGTTCAGTTAGTTCAATATTTACTATTGTTTTATCTTGCTTCCTAGGTACTGTTACAACTGCAATAAGTCATTGTACACCTGTTGTATCAGGAATCAGGATTTCTTTTTTTTTTTTTTTTTAAGGTATTTTACACAACTTCATCTACACTATAAACTTTTAATGGCAAGCATTTAAATAATCTTACAGCCAAACCGTGCACCACGAACGCGCTATTCAGTTATCGTTCTTTTTGTCCGCTGTCCTCTATTTCTATGACAGTTTGTTGTCCACTCCAACGTTACCGTACTGTTTGGGATTTCCAGGCTACTGGTGAATCGACACAGTCCTTTCTTCCGTAGACATCTTGTCTACTTCTGTTTTTTCAGAACAAACCTCTCCTCCCAGTGTACTCTTGCAGGATCAATCCTATTGGAATTAAAATTACCACAAAGGTGTGTTTGGGATCAGCTCACACTTATCTCCAAACCTTCCTTGTCGACATTCTGCAGCACCCAGAGTATTGGCTACGCTGGAAGACACCGAAAGATACTCAGTAAAAAAGATGGCTAAATTCTTTTTGTAATTAACTGTAAACTTGCATCCTAAAATTTGTTTGAGATTTTATATTGTGTGAAGATATTTAATTACCTAAGAACACTGACAGAATAATGGATTGGGTCCCAAAGCGATAAAAATGTAATTTATTCCAGTTGGAATTTGCCCACATGGGCAGGCCTAAAAGCTAATATGAAGGCTCCACTAGTTAAGGCTTTTTGGCTTCATTTTTAAAAGACATTGATGTTACCAGAAAGCTTTCTGATAAAAAAAAAGTGTCATTTTTCTTCATGAGAGTGCATTACGAGATGTATCATAATGCTTCCTATATACATGACATACCATACATGATATACATCAAATATACATGGAATATGTGCATATCGATACATACATATATACATCAAAAACACTGGATCAGAAATAATTGCATGTCTGCAAAATAAAATATGCATATACATCACAAGGCTCAGTGCATTAGATGCCATTACAATAAACAATTAACACAGTTATTTAATAGTTTGAGTAGTAGATGTTTCAGTACGGTATTTGCTAGCATTCTACTGACCTGAAAATTTACATTAAGAGAAAATACCCACTAAAAACTGAAACTTGCTCATGATACACTTTTTACTGCACACAAATACTGGTCTTTCTCTCAACCTGTCAACAGAGACTGAAGAGTAGATGATAGACTATCGTGCTAGAGTATATATACACCGAAATGCAACAAGTTCACATATTAAATTGCAGTTAAAAGGAGTACATAATGTCACACGATACTCTCTTATCTCATCATTTACTTATTCTCTCTTATCTCATCATTTACTTATTCAGAAGCTTGGTTAATTTGCAATTAACTTCCCACTTTTCTTGCAAATCCAAATAACTTAACTCATCGTAAACCAAGCTTCTGCATTTCTTTCAAACCGTAAGAGAGAGGAGAAGGGCAGGCTGTCCTCTGAGCCAGAGGAGCCCTCCTCCTGAGGAACTCTGCCAAGGACCATTACCTGACGTTGCTCTCCTCTCATCCACCCTGTTGGAAAATCGCAGTAGATCTCCTGAAGCTGGTGGGTTAGCCAAGTTTTAACAGGGTTTAAAGGAGAGGCAGAATGGCTCGGAGTTTTTACTTGCATCTACCCATGGTTACTCATACATAAAATGGCTTGGTCCCCACCTTTTGGCAAATGGCTACCGATATAAAAACTGCCTTGATATTAGCAATCTGCAACGACGACTTCTTTAGGCCACATGGTACTTCTTGACTAGTTACATCGGGTACATAACGCAAAAAGGCAGTCACTAAGCCCACTTTGGGACAGACTACATACAACCAGGGAAACCTACTGACTCCATCAGGTCACGTGTCTTTTAAAATCTCTTTATTCTCTTTTTCATATGGACTGAAAAAGAATGCACTACAGCAATACACTTGCGTAACAGTTACACCCCTGAAGCAGCCTGTACTTTCATTTTTAAAATGCAGCTTAAGGAATAATTTAGTATGATTTTGCAGAATTCCAGTCCTGTCTCCTATTCCCATACGTCACATGCAAAATCATTAATTTATTCTGAATTTGGGAAATACACATTCTTTTGGTGTTTTAGGTGATTTAAATGCTGTTTTGGTAGTGAATGACTGTTGATGACTGTGTAAAATGCATCTGTACTGTACATGAAATGTAATTATTTCTGTGTATCATACAAAGAAACCGAGGTTGTTGTTTTGACAATTTTGTTTGACAGTCATATATCGTATTTCAGAAGGCAGCATAATACATGCGTTATGCTGAATAAATAGACATTTGAGGAATATTTAAATAAAACATCTGCATGCTTGAATGGGTCAGCCTGGTTTTGCAATAACTTATTGATGGAACTTTTTTTTTTTTCCTACTAAGATTGAAGGAACACTGAATTTTAAGGCAAAAAATGTCCCCGGCACTAATCACAGGCAAGCCATGAGTGCATCTAAACCATACCAGAGCCACCAAGACTGGGATGCCGCAGCTCCATGACACAGAGCTGCCCTCCTCCTGTGTGAGCAGCCATCACCTTTCCCATCCCAGCCTGCAGCAGCAGAGAAAACTGGGGCATTAAATTATTTCCAGCAATATGAACCCCCCCTCTCTATCTGTAGTTTTAAAAAAGTATATGCTACGTTTTCAATCCATCCAGACACTGACCGCTCTGCTGAGCCTCCCAGGCTACAGAGGCGCCCCATACCCAATAACAAATTGTCTTGATAAAATATTAGTGCACAGATGAGATCAAACTCCTTTCTGTGGTGTGGCAGCGGGTAACGACACCCCGCGCATCGCTTGCGAAGGGCGCCTGGCAGTGCGGGTGATGCTGCCCTACCGGCTGCGTGTGCCGCCTCTGCCAGGAGCTCACCGCTCGTTGGGGGGGGAAAGAGGTAAAAGCAGTACCCGCCTGTGAGCCATCCCAGAGTGTTGTTAAGGAAAATAAGTGTCCTCCTGTGAAATGGCTACCAGAGACAAACTGGAAGCATTTTGGATACACTCGCTGTGGATGCACACTGGCTGCCGAGAGAGGGCTTTTTCTGCCGAGAATGCGAGGCAACCTCGGCTGCTCCAGGGAGCAGGGTGGCTTTCGGAAACTGGTCTGGATACATTAGTGAAACCACAGGATCATAAAATTTTGGGCAGGGAGGTTGTATGTTCTCTTTCCTGCTTCTGGGGCCCTCCAGGACTTTATTTTCCCCATAGACTATGGAAACATCTGAAGATTTTCAGGTGTTCTGGAATAGCAATCAGCTGACGGGCTATGTAAACGTGCAGCTGAAAGAGCAGTCAGGAGTGAACAACATATTTAGACTGACACAGGCTGTAAGATACACCAAATTACCCGCACAGCTTCGCTTCCTACCTATGTGCATTATCTGTTTATCTACTTTTAAGGTACCCATTTTTGCAATATCTGTGTACAAGAAAGAAGGTGGGGGAGCGCTGACTAAAAAGCAAGTGATGCATAAAAATTCTGAAGTATTTAGGGCATCCCAATTATTTTTTTTTTAGGAAATGTAGTCGATCATACACGAGTTTTAAAGCTTTAGATACAATCTGACTTCAATAACAGCAATTCATATGAATCAAATATAATCCTTTTGTGGCAAAAGCTTCAAAAACTATTTGAAAATCACTGCCTCTATCATATTTAACTGTACAGTCACCATGACCAACAGCCTCTCTTTTTACTATTTATTCTTTACTAATTCCCTTATATTTAGGGGTTGCTTTTACAAAATGAACTGTTATGAAGAACAGAAGACATAGTTACATTTCCTTCAGAAAGCCTTGTCATACAACCTGCTGGCAGATGAATCAATACCTTGTCCAAAAGATCAGGAACAGTGAATTTTGCCTCCTAAAAGCATCCCCACACTCCCAAGTCTCGACGGCGTGGTGCAAACCTGACCCGGCCCCACAGCTACAGGCACAGGCCCTTGGACTCGGGGTGATTCACCAGGCTGCACGGAAACACCTGATGCGGGCAGGGGGTGACCCCTTTTCTAACGCAGTTGCTCCCCTCGACATTAAGCCGCCTGTGAAAAGCATTAAGGAGCAGCTCCATCGTTGTTTGTCGCAACAAGAAAGATTTGGTTCATTACAGTTTGTGCTGCAGAGAAGAAAGAACACACCACCCTTCTCCTCCAGGTACTCCTGCAAAACTGAGGGAAAACAGAGATAAAAGGATGAAGTATTTTTCACTGCTGCAAATAACTCTAAATGTTCCCCCCTTGCCAGGCAGCCTCTCTCCGACGTATATCCTAAAGCTCTACAGAAAAAGAACAGACTCACTGCAGCCTAGTCAATTAATTTTAAGGCTCTTTGAGCAAGCCCTAGAAAAACAGAGACACCTCATAGCCTGAGCATGCTGTAAGAAAAAAGTCTGAAAGTGTTCCAATTTACAGCAGAGACCTATTTTGGCAAATGTGGTTACATACTCAAAATAGGATTCCTTCCCAGAATGCTTATCCGTAGTCCTCACTAAGGAAGGGAACACTTTTATCACTCCTGCCATGTGGGTCTTTCCCCTAATGAAACTAGGCCCATTCTGAACACAAACTGGCTCAGGATTTGGGTAGCCAAGCCCAAGTGAGGTGACCCTGACCACTGATGTTCACTGCCCTGGGGGTCCACAAACACTGGTCTGGGAGGTTGCTCCTATAGCAAAGGACCCCTATCCCAAACAATCCTTGAATGAGGGAACCACCACCAAATTAGTTTTGGAGAAGTGCTACCTCAAACCCCACCTCCTGGATTTACCATCTCCTGGACCTAGAGTGTCCTGTTTTAGCTGCGATACGAGAGATGCCCTTCATTATTTGAGCTGAACAAGAGGCAACGAGCTGCTTTACTGAAAAATCGAGCAGATCCCTGGAACATCTGCAGACCCTGAGTCCTTCTGGTGTTTCTCAGGGTGCCTTTAATATCTTGCTTATTTTTTACTCCAAGGACTGGCAGCCCCTGCAAGGACCATACATGGAACCTTACTGGTTACAGCCCTGTAGGAGCAATCCTGGGCTTACAAGGATGGCATACCAATGCCCACCCCAATCACAGAAGCTCCCCAACACTTTGTCACTGTGCAGCTCTAACCTCTTTTGTCAGACTAACATCTGGGGCGCATAAATACCATCCTCAATGCCTAGGAAGAGGATGACTCCAAGTCAACGTACAAATGGTTTTGGATTTAAGGAGACCCTAACAAGGGACTCCACCACGTGACCGTTTCTCTGGAAGGAAGGAGCCTTTGCCCCTGAGCCTGTCCCAGCAAGCACACCAACTCGCCCTTTTGGACAGCTGCACTCCTGCTCTTAGAATTACCTGGCTACACCTAATGGTAGCTCTTCCTCACCTCCAAGGAAGCCAAAACCCAAATGACCTGGGCTGTCAGTATCTCTAATTCCAGCTGTGGACTTCTTGAACAAATCTCCCTACCTCAGCTTGCTGTACTTACCCCTTCATGAGCTCTAACCCAGACACGAGAAGATACACAGGCAACCTCACTGGGAGCCCAGGGAGTCCTCCCTTTAGGAGGACTCGGGATAGCTGAAGCATGCCTAAGGGAGCTTCCACAGACACTCCTTGGGTAAAACTTTAAGTGCCAGGATTTCCTGGACAAAAGGCAGGTCTTTTTCTTGCCCTTTTTTACATTAAGGGTGAAACTCCCTACAGTCAGCTGTAATCCACAAACTGAATGTGGCTGTGTACATGTAATCCATGCAAAACACAATCAAACCATTCCATAATCTGGTTTGTTGGCTTTTTTTTTTTTTTTAAAGGGGGAAAAACCCCAGCAATGGCTCAATCCATTGTGTAGCATCACAGGTGTCTGTAGCACTCTGAAGTCTAGAGCTGGTCTACATCCAGGCTTTCTCAGACACCGGCTCTTTTTCTGCACAGGAACCTTGCCCTTAGCTATGGAAACGCTGCCCAGGCTAAGCGATGGGAAGGATGGAAATCTGCCATAAAGCTGGGCACATGGCTTCCCAAACAGCGCATGAGAAAGTAATTCCCACAAAGATACTCCAAGCAAAATTTTTGGAAAGTCTGTCCTTCAGCCTTTTTCTTACCTTCCAAAATATGCATTAGCATTTCTGTAGGAGAGATACAAAACCAGAAAGGTAATCTTGCTTGCAGCAGTAGTACCCATGAAATAATTACACCCACATGTAGGCTGCTAAAACACAAACAGCAGCCCACACAACTGAAGAGCTTAATTTCACGAGCCCTTAAGAAGTTTTCTCAGAAGCAATAAAAAAAGAAGATTAAATTTACAATTCCGTTTCTCCACACCAGAGTAAGTGGAATGGGTAGACACGGCAAATTAACTCACACCAGGAGGAGGACCCTCCCAACTCCCACCCAAAGCTTTCACGCTCTAGGACTTCAAAAATAAAAAAGCCATTATGGAATTTAAGACAAAAGTAAATTTATTGTCTACCGAAGTCACACCTTGCTTTTTTTTTTTCTTTTACAAATTCCAAAACAACTGAAAGATTTTTTTTAAATGTAATATTATGTAAAAATCCATTTGCCACAAACTACTGTACTCAGTGGAACAAATATATATTTCAGGAGTGTGGCCAACTGTAAAAATAATCCTATGAAATAAACATTGTTCATAAAAATACAGTAAAATGCACTTTCCCCACCTCAATAAATACATTTTAATGCTGTTTCCAGTTGGCATTTTAAGCCACTAGAGAGCTCTTAATGAAGACACCGCCAAGTATAATTTCTCCTTATGTACTTTTACAATTATTGCAATAGCATCCAGAACTGTAAGCATTTTCCATGTAGTGTTTTGTTTCTACCTTCAGGGGAATCACAGACAGGAGAAAAGATTTATCTATAATAATGTGCTACTCCCATACTGATTCCCATTTTGGAAAGAATGTTTACAGGTTTTTTTCTTTTCTTTTTACGAAGAAATAGTCCATAGAACAAACTGTTTCAAAGACGAATTCTCCAGAATTACTCAGAAAATTAAAGTCTATTGTCCAGAGTCATAGTTTTGTTTTTAATCCCTGTTTAATATATTTAAAATTAAAAATTAAACAGTTATGTTAGATAAAAATAGACGTTTTAGAACATCTTTAACAACAGCTAAGATAAAGGTTTTGTTAGAAAAAAGAAAATCTTGCCCTTTTAACACATCTTGCAAATTTTTAAATCCAAGTATTGACTTGAATTGTAGTTCTGCTTTCCATGCACACACAAAAACACACAATTGTATATACATAGATCCCTGATTAAGACATTTTCCAAATGGCTTATTAAAAATGTAAAAGTCAATTTCAGCTGAAGTCACATTTTGTTTGTCCAAAGCCCAGTTGTTTCTTCCGAAGACGAGCATTTCTCTTCCTTTCCCGTGATGCTTCCTTAGAGGTTCTGTCCACCTGTGAATGAACCAGTATTTTACACATCACACAGCCTGTGACAGTAAGTTAAGTATTACTGTGCCCAGTGAATGAGTGCCTTTTAAAAAACAAAGGAACAAAATCAACTTTTTCATGGCTCTTCTAAGAGGCTGACAGGCTTATCCTTCTTCCTACACAGGCCCTTCACTTCCACCCATCAGCTGTTTTCCGAAGCATAGGAAGACATCTGGCATACTTGATGGAACAGAATAAAAACAACAAAACCCAATTCAAACCCTTCGTGACTTCTCAGATTCATTGCATCACCTATAGCTCTTCCATTTCGAAGTGTGTATTAAAGCTGTTTGCCATGGATGTGTGTTCGAAGATCCTCGTCAGGCTGGGTTTCAGCAGCTCCACGGAATGGCACGACAGCTGCTGCGAGGCATCGCTCTTCGGGGCCATGAGCTGATCTGCCCCGGGATCCCTTCTGTCGTAGTACAGAGCCCACAGCAAAGTAATAGTGAGGATCATAGCCAGGATCTGCGTTACTCCGATAGAGATTCCTAGAAATCTCAGCACTTGCAATTGCTTTGTCCCCCTCAAAAAAGTGTACATTTTTTTACCGCATCCCTATGAAACAAAAACAGATTAAAAAAATTAGTTAGTATTATATGGCTTGCAGTTCCCAAGATTTAGCTTGTCCTAAACCTAGCGCTGGCTCTCCTGGCTCCCCAAAATCTCTCTCTCACCTCCTTCAAACAGTACTTTTTGAAAATTGTTTTGCCTACTCTTTAATCGCCTCCATAATGCCATATTTAAGTTTTCTCATACGCTGAGAGTTCACTGCATGTAAGAAGCTGTGCTACTCTTCAATTCAGAAATCACTCCGTTCAGAATCTGAGTTCCTCAATCAACTATCACTGATTTTTAAAGAAAACTCAACTAATTTTGTGAACATTTAAAAGCCATTAAATCCTTTTAATCCTCATTTCTCTCCTTAAATTGCAGATCTTCAAGCTTGTCAATTATTTTAAACTCTTTAGAGACTTTTTCTACAAATAACACTACAATCTGAAGTTAAAACAATATTCTAGGAAAGGTCTCCAGACCTGCATAACCTCATCAGTGTTTCTTCCCACCTTTTCTTTTTTAGCATTTTATCTGGAGTCATTATGGGCCAGTTTATTAGTTCCGCAGAAAGTCCCTAGGGAGCAGAAAAATCATTACATTCCAGACACCGTCTGAGTAAGGAGCATCGAACGGAGTAACCTTTAGTGGAGGACTTCTGCCAAATTTCCAGAATGCAGTGCATTCAAACAGATTTTACTTAGTAGTAATAATATCACATACATGTGGCTTCGCTCCTGCTTTTTATTCTTGAACTAGAAGCATCTCCTCATTGCAAGAAGCGTATCTATTCAGGTTAGCTACACTCCGCCTATCTCCCCTATCTGTAGAATGTATTTTAAAATTAACTGGCTTAATTTCTGTCCTGACTGTAGAAACTTCTCTGTTAATTACTATAATGCCATTATACCAAGGGAGTAGCTGTAACAACCCACCCTGCACCAGAGTCTGCACAAACCCCAGCAGGCAGCTAGACCCTGCTCCAAAGGGCTGAGCATCCCCACGCTGTGTTAGGATGGTGGTCACATACACCACCCCTCCCTACCATTGAGCAGGTGTAAATCCAAAGCAATTATTTAAAGAATGATAATAATTACTATTACTATTTACAAAGAAAAAAGTCTGATGAACAGAAAGTTTGTTAAAAGATCGCAAGTTGATGCTTCCTAGGAACGGAAGTTTAGAAAGAATAGTTGCTTGTTGACTCCTCAGCTCTTCCCAATCCATCAGCGCACACTCAAGAGTTTGCTTAAATGGACAAATAATTACTGTACAAGGCTTCAGGAAAGCTCCGAAGCCCTCATAAGGCAGCAACGATACACAGAGACACTGGCTCTGGGAACTACTGCGTAAACACAGGCTACGGTGCTTGGTGCCCAGAAACGGTGATGCCCAGTCTTAGCAGGGACAAAACTTTGAAGAGAATGCCCTGAACTACTCTAGGCCATGCTTATTCTCTATTCTAAACTTTGCAGGGCTTCACAGCACAGAAATCAAAGGAACACAGCCACCAAGGGAAAATTCAGAGTAATAATCTGGACAGGATAACACCATGGGTACCACAAGGCATTGGTCCCAGCAGATGACATCAAGAACCCATCAAAATGGGCATTATCTTCAAAATGTCATTTTTGCATTTATATCCTTACTCCATGTTCCTTATAGCTTTTCTATGAAAAGAAAGCAATTGATCCAAGTTGCAGAATCTGAAGAGAGGACATGATAAATAAGTTTTCAATCACGCAGAGATTCCCCAAAGCCAACAACTTCAAATGCTACAGTCCTCAAGGTGTTTGATGAAAAGCCTGATTCTTGCCTGCCTCACACACAAAATTCACGCTGCAGTCAACAGATTCTCATTTAGGATCTAAATAAAATTTAGGTACTATCTAACAGTTGTACCAAAGTTAAAGGATCTCAACGTCTTTTCTTCATTCGTCATCTCAGTGTCTCATTTTGTTAAACATTAACATAGTTTAGACAGAACAAGAAATAAATGTGGATTATTTGAAATCTGAAAAGAAAAAAAACCAAAAACACAAAACCCCCACAAAACCCCACACTGTAGCAAAAGCAATGTAGTTGAACTTGATGAGGAATAAAAATTGTCACGTTGGTGTCTTTTTTTCTTCAACTGGAAGACAGTGTTGTAACTACATTACTTTCCAAATTTGTTTTTAATTACAAAGAAACTGGCTGCATTTTAATAATTTAATATTAATAACTTTAAGGGATGAAGGTACATGCTGGTCACAATTGAAAAATGCTCAACCACAGCAGTATTCAAATTCAGTTCATTTGTTGCCTAGAGGAAACATCCATTAACAGATAGCAATAACATTAATGCCTACATCTCCTGCAGTACAGACACATAACTGAGACAAATTATGCCCCATCTAGATAGACTGCCTCCCTCCATTTAATAATGTTCTTACAGTTCTGCTCTAATACATGTTCAAAATCAGTTTAAAAATTGAGAAATATCCAGCCACATCTATGCATTTTATTTCTGCTTATGCAACACATTCATAGTTGGTAGCCTGCAATTAAAGAGTACATAAATACACTTCTCTCAGCAAAAGTAAAAGTTTGTCACTAAACAAGGAGCTCTTGTTGACAACTCAAAAATAGTACAAAACTTCACAGCAATCATTCAGAAGAATTAGCTTCAAACTCCTACAGAGCTATGTATTAAAGGCCTGGTTCATTTTTATTACAAAGGCCATTTTATATTTTCAGTCTTAAAATGGAAACAAAGCATACATTTCTGATTTACTGCAACATCATAGAATAAGGAACAGATCTTAAATGAGGCACTTCTCAGAGTAGAACAGATAAGCCATCAGCATATTCAACAGATCTGTTGCATGCTCGAATTTTGAGTATAATCAAATTTGAGTATACTCAAAACTATGCTAGAAAACAAAAGAACAAATATTGAACACGCTATTTTGATTTTTCTGAAGATATCAACTCCTACCAATCATTTTATCTAGGCTACACTTCCCAATCACAAGATGGGCAGAGCTCCCCTTGTCCTCAGACCACAAGGCCACATCATCATTTGATGCACCTCCCTCAACCACACTTTCTAAGGTTAGTCTCTTCCACGAACTGCACCAAAGGTGAAGCTTGTCAGAATAAAAGCAGTCTAAGACGACAAACACATTTCAAAAACAGCTTTCAAAATCCAGCAGAGAAAACGTGATTCCTGCCAAAAATACTCTCAAGCAGAACTATAAGTAAGCCACCTTGCTTTCTACAGAAATTATGTTGTGAAGGATTCCAACTTCCACTACAGAAAGCACTGAGATCCCAGAAGAAAATTACAGCGCAGTGACAACAAAACAATTTTATCTACCCCAGCAGAAAACTGAAGTTTGGTTTGGAAGTACTACACAGAATTTTTCTGAAGTACCAGAATGGACTTGCGAAGCATTTACATACGCCAATTTTAGGCTAGCGAGGCTAATCTCATCAGGCTCCCTCTCGAACCACCAGACTATGCAAGTTTGTTTTGAATCACTTTTTAAAAAGGCTTTCCTCCTTCAGTTCTCCAAAGCAGAAGTCAGGCAGATTAGCCTTGTGAGTGTAAGTTGGCTTTGCATGATATAGATAAGCATATTAGCAAGTATACTGTACAAGCCTGTGAGACAACCCATAGGCAAGCACCATGGAAGAAAAATGTTTTGCCAACCAAATACTGCACATATCTCAAAGAGCAACAGAGTATTTTGTGGGCAGTAAAACAGAAAACAGCCTATCCCTTTTTGGAACTGATTCTGCAGTAGACAACCAAAAAAAAAATTTTTGCTAAGAGCTGAATCCATCCAAAATGCTCTGGGATATGGTAGGGGAAGAACCAGAATGTACCCTTTAGGTTTCTTCTGGAAAAAAAGCCAAGGGGCATTTTTTTTTTTTTTTTTTTAAATCAGGGGGTTTTAAAATCTCAGAGCCCTTATGTTTTACATCATTATTATTTTTCATTATTAATTTTCCTTAAGTAGAACCAAAAGAACCTGAATATACAAATTGCACAGAGAACCACTTTCCTGCAATATGGCTGTGGGAACGAGATTTTAGCAGAAGAGATGAGAAAACCTTGCAGTTTCAACGAGACGCTCTAGTGACTAGTATTCCTTCTCAGAAATTTGTGGGCTTCCTGAGCTCAAAAATTTGTTTTTGAGTGACACTGCTTACATACGATTGCCTTTTCACATAAGCAGGAAGGACGCCCAAGGCAAACGAACATTCTGCAGCTTCCATACATTTACGCTCCTTGAGGGCTCCTTATGGCAGAGGTTGGCTGTATGGTATCAATACTGGCACCAGTATTAGAAAAAACAACCATTACTGCAGAGTGAGGCACAGCTCTTTCTTCTTCAAGAATGTGCAATAGATTGACAGGCCCCAGAAGAAGCCTGAATGGCTTTCCCATTCAGAGACTGACACTTCTAAAGCGTAACCAGTGCTGCAAGCCTTGCCATAAGGCAGGAGAGGCTCTACAAGCAGCTGGTGGAAAGAAAACAGCCTCTGCCACTGTCTTTAAGGTTCCCTAGCACAGACTGGCCTTCTGAGGCACCTGCCTTTTGGCAGTGCTACCTTCCCTCTTCCTAGTTGGAAGCACACAAGGCCTAGCATGGATGTCTGAAAGTCCAGAATAAATTGTATTATTTCTACTTGTAGAATCAATGCCATACAAATCTAGCAAATCCCTCCACATCAGCAATGCCATTTCCCAAAAATTCAGTTGTTTCCTGGCAATAGCTAATATTCATCTTGGCTTGTTTATATAGTGAATCTCGCCTGTTTCAGAGGTTCAGGAGCCGTGGAGAGATACAAGAGCCATATGATAGACTCTTGTAAGAAAGACTCTTGAACAGCAGTAGGAGACTGGGACAAGATAAAATGGTTTTTTTGGGTGCTCTGCCGAAATGCAGATTTACACTGTCCACTAGAGAAATGTTCATGCTGCAGCATCTGAAAGCATGCTCATTGGGACCATCCTCCTTCCTACGCACCCTATATTACTCTTACAGCAAGCAAACGAAGAATGCACCTCTTTTCAGATCCTCATACCTACTTGACTGAGACGTGCTTTTTGTTGCTACTGAACTACCTGGACTGTTGGTCATTCTGATCTTACTGAATGCACAATTAAAGGTCTTCAGAGGTATGTTAGCATAAAAAAAAAAAAGGTATGTAGCAAAGCAGTCTCCAGACAAAGGTGACTTTTTATGACATTTTCATGAGAACAGCCCAGAGTTTTAGTAGCAAACATGTTTACTTGTTACAATAATTTTCATCCTAAGAACAGTTATGACTTGCTACTATGATCTCCTCCCTTACCTACTTTGAGTTCAAATAGTCGTCTCCGCGTTTTAAGGCTTTTAAAAATTCTTTTATAATAATAATCATACTGTAATGTAGTAGAGTTAGAGAGAAAGAGCATTTTCACACAAAGTTTCTGTGCTTGCTCACAGCAGAGCAACTGAATTACCTGCCTCCCTGCATGATCCCTGTGTTAACAAGAGAGCTCTCATCTTCCAAAGGACTTCTCAAAAGCACCCTTCACTGTACATACCACTACAGTCCTCACTACCATACAGTAAGTAGAATTTATCTTACTTTGGCAAGCTGGAGACTGGACATTAAACCGAAACTATTTTTTTGTTTTTTGATTGGAGCAAATTTCAACTCCAACCTACCCAATATAAAACAAATACCTCAATGTTTAAGCATATCTCAGATGTTAAATGCATTGCTACTAACTTAGCTGACTTCCAGGTAAGGGTGGGTGGGTTCTTCCTTTCTTCCTTCCTCCCCCCCAGTTCAGCATTAATAAACAATAAACATAAACAAACACAATAAACACTTTCTATAAACACAATTACTCCTCAAAACTTTCTACTGCACTGCAAGTGATGAGTTTGAAAAATGACTTGATCCGGAAGAATGTACAAAGCCTTCCAAAATATCCACATTTTTCTTCTTACCTCCTGATAAAGGTCGCTGAGATCCTCGTGATGCGCCTGCTTAGAGCATCCTGGGAACTCTCTGACACAACAGGAGTCAGGTGGCCAGTCCATCTCTGTCATTTCCAGCCAGTCTGTGAAGTACACCACCCCACAACATTTAAACTGCAAAGGAAGGATTAACCAAGATCAGCAATAATGATGCTACTTCCTCATAATGGTAGGTCATCGAAAAAGCTAAATAAATTCCCATTAAGAACTTTCAAAATATTTACATACAACTAAAAATATCTACAAGAGCTTCCACATATCTTCTTTTGCTGTACTTTGACATAAAAGCAATGGAAAAATGTAGTATAGTGACCGATGAACACCTTGGAAACAGCCGATGATACTGCTCTGCTGTCCTTTAAATTCCAACTGCTACCTCGAAGGATGCTTCACAGAAATTGTCCTAACCTGTAATTCTGCTATCCTTACTGCAAGGAACTAACACACGGTAATTTCATGGCAAAAGGGTAACTAATGAACAAATATATCCATGGCTGAAGGAAGTAGCAGGAAAAGATGATTAAAGTCTTACTCATGAGGACTATCCCTGCAGGCTACAACTATGTTGGAAACCAGATGAGAAAAAGCATAAATTTATTTGAATAAAGGAAAAAAAAAGGGGGGGGGGATGAAAAAGTGAGCAAAAAGGTATAGAAATCACAAATGCTGAAAGGAAAAAGGAGAATGGAAAGAGCAGTACCACACTAAAATAAACACTGCAACAGAATCAACCATAAAAGTAGGAAGCCTGGCTGCAAAGCAGATGAGCCATAATTGGCTATAAAAACCACCAGGACTAACAACCTGTCTTCTCCTCTGCAAAGCACCCAGAGAGATTTAAAGCCAAACGACCAGCCTACTACATTCCTATCTGCTTTCACATAAAAAAGGGCTGAAGCTGCTATATTAGATTTTCTTTGCCATTGGATTGGGACTTGATATGACTGAAAAAAAGCTTTGCTGCAGGAACGAGATGCTACTTTTTTTCTGTCTGGATGTCCTCCAGTACCAGCCTGAGTGTTTGGAATTCATCACCTGGTTCCTTTGGCCCATGGGCTTGGGAACATTTGCCCCCCTTACTCACCTCAGAGCCAGAGTCCTGTATATACCATGCCATTCCTTGGTCACAACCAAGCAGATCTGTGCCCAGACGCGGTGTTGGCACACACCGTGACTGGACTTCACCTTTCCTCTGACAAATCTCACGTCTTCCTTTTTCACCACAGCTTTAATGACTCTGTTTTTATCAGCTCATTAGTCATAAAAATCCTCCCAGCATGGGACTGTCTAAGGAAAACTCAAGCTTTAGCTCCTCATTGTAGTTGCAAAGACACCCTTTTCTTACTCTCAAATCTTTTCTCCCTCTGGCCCAGTTCAACTGACTCTCCCTGTCTTCCTTAGCATGGTCACAACTCTCATATCAGACCAGCAAGAGACTGGGGGGAAAAGACATTTCCCATCTCTCTCAGATGTTAAAATACACAGAAGAAACGAGCACAAAGCTGATCACAGTTGAATCTTTGGGAACAAAATTGTAATTACAAATCTTTTTCTTTGGGAACAAAATTGTAATGCTGACTTAAGAAGGGCCCCGAGCATCGTGCTCATTCAGGCATAAAGCACACACCAGGCTCACACATCCATCGTCTGAGTTTTGAGCAGACAGAATAAAAGTGAGAGCCCACCAACTACCTCAGAGCTGGGAAAGAGCCTTCTCAGGTCACTTCAAAAACTTTCCCCAAATCATTCCTCTGGTCAGAGATGAAATATAGGAAATCTAACTTCTAACAGGCACTTTTTCTCCCCTGGAAGAGTTAAGGCACACTTGAAGTTTTATTACTAATATTCATTTTAAAACCAGCCATTACGATGACACTACGACAACTAGGAGTATGAGAGGCAGCTTTTAATTTATTCAGCCAAATTTTAAACCAAATTACAGTATCAGCTCCATTCAGGGAAGTCGAGGCCATTTGATTATGTTATTTCAGGTACAGAACAGACACAACTGTTCTACCTGCATGTGAAGGATTATTCCGTTTCACAGAGCATTTGCATAGCCAGAGCAGGGGTCTGGGGAGGATGGGGGGCATTTAACCTAATGCAGTCCTCACTCTTTCTTTCAGGTTTTAGTATAAATACAGACTAACCAAGTGCTGCCAGGAAATGTTTAAATAAACAGGAAATCTGTGCAACAATGATAGATTTCAATGTTTCAACAAGGGCAGCACAATGACAGGCATTTAAAGAGTTCTCTTCCTGCACGTGAGTTATATTTGGAGTTAATGGATTTTACCTTGGGCAATTTCATGTTTTTGTAACATAATACTTCGTTCTTTAAAAACAGTTCTGAATTTTAGTAGGCTAGAGGGCAAAGCTGTGAATACACAAGGCAGCTTTTTGGTTTGTTTCCTGCCCCCCTGTCAAAGGAAATAAAAACTCTGATCACTTTCTCTAATCTGAGCCAAAGAGACAGTGTTGGCATCTTTTTGGAAACTTCCTTTCTCACTCATTTCCAGCTAAACATGTATCTAAACGATGACAGCTCCATGAAAGGAAACTAACAGAGCCTACAGGAAGGTGAGCACAGTGTAATATTAAAACAGCATACAGAAACGTTCATCTTACTTTACCTGCAGATTTTTAATTTTATACACATCATATTCTTAAATGTTGTAATAATCCTAAAAGGTGTCGGTGTCCTAACCTTACCAGCAAAGAAGGCAGTGTTAGCAATTTAGTTACATGTAATAACATACTTCTTTTGGTGTTTTAGGGCCTACAAAAGCTCAAGAGTTAGATATCAAGGGATGTTAACAGGTATCATCATTACACAGGGTTTCACATGAAGTGAACTTGCATCTATTTACCTATTCACTTAAAACCAAACCTTTTCCTTTAGCAGACAAATAATTGTGAGCTGAAGTAATATATGTTAACTGTCATCTTACCTCCCTCTGGAAGAAATTCCAAGCATGGGTCAGCCACTGGTACCTAGGTAGGCCATAATTGGTCATCCTGGCTTTCAGTGTGATCATATCAGACCATTGCACTGGAACCTGGAGCAAGGAAAGACAAGTGACTCATACAACAGATCAGTTGGCTTGTGGCTCTAAACCCAGAACTTCCATCTATTCTGAGATCTTTCCAGTGTGATGACCAAAATAACTTTATATTCAAATAAAGCAGGAAAACAAGTGCTTCAATTTTTACGATACTGAAACTTCATGAGTCATTGTTAAAATATCGGGAAAAATTATTTGTATCCTTTGCTTACTAATTAATGTACGCTGAAAAAGGAGCTGCATTTTGGGGAGATTCAGAGATAGTTGGGTACAATTTGATTAGATCATTACCAGATTTTTTTTTATCCGGCATAAAACTTCAACCGAGCCCCATCCAAGTCATTGAGGATGGCATTTGTCTGCCCCAATTTAGGTCTCTCTCTGGTGTCACCTTAGTCAACAGAATGAAACAGGCAGTCATATGGGGCAATTCATCTCAAGATAAATATTTTAAACAGAGCAGATGAATCATTCCCTTGAAGTCTCAAATCCAATTCATTGTCTAAGGTGACATACTTAAACATCTAAATTCTAAATATGTAAAATTAACTGAGATTAATTCTACCCTGAAATTCTTTTCAGTGGTTTTCTGGCTTTGCCTTGAGTCCCACACACGGGTATCCTGAATGTGCTCAATTTCAGTATCTTGCTAAAGAAGAGAACCAAGGAAGCGTAGGCAATGAGGCCCTCTGAACTTTTTTCTTCACACACACTCATGGCCTTGTAAATCTTTTCTTCTGAAAGAAGGATTCTCGAAGAATTTTTCTTTCAAATTTGACTACTCAGAAGTGAGGAGCTGGTGCTCTCCGTTGCCAGACTATGACCCTCAGTTAGGAGTTTGTTAGAAACAATAGAAGCAAGTGCTATGGCAGCTGGCATACAATGCAGTTAAGAGTCAAGATAAAATATTAACTTCAGGTCAGCAGTACAAATTTCAGTGCACCAAACTAAGACAAGAAGCTGCAGACTTTGCAGTTGCCCTTCTAGGCACACATACTATTCATGTTGAGTTCTGCCTTGTTCCCATTAGCCTTAATAGTCATGGTGAAGGAAATCACAACTGTAAGACCAGCTCTCATTTGGAGGGTGGGGGAGCCCCGCTCCTCTAGTGGCTGTGACTTAGCTATCCTGTTCAGTTTGGAGTGAACAGTAGGGGCATTCTGCAAATATCAGTAAATATAACCCAAGGGAAAAAAAAAAAATAAATCACACTACTTCCCCAGGGAGCCTGGTCCTTGTCATGCTAGATGCTCTACAAAAATATAGTGACAATCACTGCCTGCTGACTCCGTAATCCAAATAAGACCATTTGATAGTATTTCATTACAGCTGTTAAGTTGTACTACATTTTTGCCAACCTGGTAAAGCTTTATATATCATGTATATTAATATATTAATATCATCACAGAAATTTAACACACCTTTCACTTTGCAAAGTTTTTATTTCTTAAAGCTATAAAGCATTGAACTCACAGTTGTCCACATGAAAAACATGCTAGCAGTAAAGTACTAACAATACTTAAAAACAGCATCACAGAATATTTCTACCACAAACATTTTCACTGGTCACTATAATAATAAGATTTGATTTTGTACTCAATGCACTTCTCTTTCCACTGAGCTGGAAGTTAGCACTCTGCTTTCTTTGGATAATATTTGCTATCGCTGCAATTAAGCTCACATTTGCTAGACTATTTTTTTATTATCTTATTTGAGTTGAATACAGTCCAAGGTTACGCACGTAGCACAAGGCGTCTAACTTCTTTATGAAAACAATGGAAAGCAGGAAAAAAAATAAAATCAAGAAGTGAGAGAAGGAAATTAAAAGCAAGTCAAAACAAACTAAACCCCACTGTAGGAAGGCAATTCAAATTCTGGAGCTAAGAAGGGATGTTGGAATCTGTGTTTGACTGTTCCGAGAATGCCAACATATCAAACTAAGGACACTGATGTATCTACTAAATAGCTTCCCGTCAGCTCACTCACACAGTACTGCACAGCAGTACGTGACCTTGAGATGCATTTGTTTGACTATACACCAGCACTGTTGTGTAGGGCGTAGAAAAACACAAACTAGAGATGCTGGTTTGATTTTAGCGTAAGTTCTGTAAAGCTCGGTTTGCTGTTGAGATCTACTTACTCGTTATTATTTTTCTAATGAGTCTCAAGGCTTGACCAATGCCCAAGTAAGCCGAGAACCCACACTGGCTTTTCAATCCTGCGGGTGGAATAAATTAGTCACGAGGCACAATTCATGCTGAGAGCTATCATGAGCTGGAAGGAAAATTGTTTATACGAGGACTCTTACAGCAACTTGTCCACACGCCAAGGAGAGCCCATATTGGATCAGCAGAGGCGGTTATGCCTTGGTGACGTTTTGACAACATCACCTACCCACCTACACTAATGCCAACTGATTCTCTGAAACCACCAGGGGCTCCTGTGATTTCATGCTACACTGAAACCAACATGACATCAAGTCACCCCCATGAGTATTAAGAGGGAGTTTTCTTATATTTATCAAGTAGAGCAGGAGAAAGCATGCTCTAGGGAAGTGACCTGCACAGTTATGAAAGAACCACTGAAAAACAACTGTGGTCTTCCAGACTGCCACATTCCCTACAGGTCTCAGCCGTGAGAAAGCTGAGTCTGGCCCACCTCATCACATGAAGAGCAGTAGTGTTAGGACAAAGGAAATAAGAAGAGGAAAACAAATGGAAAGAGAAAACAGAAAAAGCAGTATCTCAAAGGATGAGGAAAAAAATATAAAAAAATCTACAGGGAGAGCATAAAGAGAGACAAAAAAAAGAAAAGAAAAGCAGTTGCTGAAGAGATTTTTTTTTTGTTCTATTTGCATGTTCATACACTCGAACTCTTGGGAGAAAGAGGAAGAACCAGAGGAGTGTGGAGAATCTGGATTCACTGTGACCCACTGCAGAAGGCACAGAGACAGAGCTCAGCGCTGCTTCTTTTGGCAAAGGAGTGCAGGGACAGCTGTGGTTATTTTGGAGGAAAGGAGCACCACCAGTGCCTTAACATATGGTAGGGCTATGCCAGCTTCTATCAAAGTGTCCCAGGTTTGGGTTTCGGTAGCATAGCAGGTAAGTGAAAGCTTGGGGGTCACACTCAAACACACTGTAATTTCAGGTTCTCTAACTGAATAGCGAAGGCTGGAGAATGCATGTACCAGTGCACTGAAGGCTATGTTATTTCAGGCAGCTTCCACTGACAAGATTTCTGTGGAAAGATGGATGTTAGTTGTAACTGTCATCTTTGGCAAAACCCCCCGCAGAGGGCAGCTGTGCCCATAGGATGAAGCATGCCTCTTGTCCACATTCCCAATTTTCAAATGCATCAACGTAAGCTGGCATTTGAAGTAAAGGGATAGCCTTAATGGCTGTTATATTAGAACACCCCTCTGGAATCTGTACCGCAAGGGAATGAATGCTGAGGCAAAGTGCTGCCACGTAACTTCAGACTTCAAATCTGCCAGAAATTCCTTTGGTCCCAGTACTGTGTAAATATCAGGAAGGCTCCCTCCCATCTTACTGCAGTGTAATTGCTGCTCGCTGTTGGAAAGACCAGTATATTTGGCATATCTTGGCAGCTCAGAGAAAATATTTGTCCCTCTGTTCATAAAAATGTACCAGACTGAGTACGAGACGTAAGGCTATAGCAGCCAGCAGAGTAACATTTCAGTTTAATTTCCACTCAACGCTTACCCATTTTCTTGCATGATGGTTACAAGTCTTCAGTTTGAAAATTAAAGGTTGGTACAGCTATAAAAACTAGACAGAGAGAAAACCTCTTCACAAGTTTACTGAAGAGTGTTTTATAGCTAAGACATGTTTTGCTTAAAACTGGCATTTATAGCTTGTGGAGGCAGTGTGAAGATTTTGAGAGACAGCAAGTCCTCTGTTGGAAGAACACACTGTCTGTTTACAATGTAGTACACTCAGCTATAGCTCTTTAAAACATGGAAGAACTTTTAGGGCAAAATCCCTTCAAATTCTCACATCTCCTCTCTCAAATACTTATCTTAAGCCTTAAATTCATACTTTATCCTCAAAACTTCCACTGACTCCAATGAGAACCTGCCTAAGCAAGCATTAACAAAAAATAGAGTCCTTAAATCAGGGGCTGCAGGATTTGGCTCTCAAACGTAGAGGGGGTGGGGAGAAACCCAGAGAGGACCTTCCAGACACACAAGCTTTCCCAGAAGAATTCTCTGTTTTAAAGAAAGGCAGTTGCATGAAATTAGACTGTCGGAATAATGCACAAAGATAAACACTACAGCAATTAGAAAACGGCTAGCTAATGGAAAACTTTGTTTTCTTCTGTTGAAAAAATGCAGCCTCCTTTTCTGACTCACCGTTATTTCCTGCTCGTAGGTCCAAACACCGCAGGCCAGTTCGACGCAGAATATTACAAGCAAGCTTCCAAAGTACTGCAGAGAACAGAACGGTTTTAGTTATTTTTGATATTCAGGTTAACTTTGAAAAAAAGACTTAACAATGTTAAAGGACATCTCCAAACATTACTAACTTTTCACATGCCTGAAGACATGGAATCTGAAATACCTTTTTGTAACCAAAATATGAAAGATTCATGCAGCAAACTTGCTAAAAGTTTAAGTCGTGTGATATTTCTTACTAACTTAAAATGAAGCATATGAACATTACAATGGGAAAATAAATTCATTTCCTTGTTGCCCAAGAGTACAAGGCTATCATGATACATTATGCTATAACAGTTCCAAAGAGGACAATCTTTTTTCCCCTCATATGTGGAAAAAAAGAAATGTCTTTTTTAGTTCTATCCACTTAAGCAACATATCCAAATCATGCTAATAGCTGAAGAAAAAATAAAAATAGAGAAAATTGACAAGACGGAAGTAAACAAGGTTTTTGAAAGCTACGTTCTTATCAAAGTGATTTAGATATTCAAGGTCAGGCATAAATGTACAAATATTTCTTGGGATGGCTTGAAATATCTTTGTCTGTTACCAGATCTAACCCTTGAACTATTTAAAAATAGAAAACACATGTATAAATGAAGAAGCTGTACAGGTCTTGGTAATGATGGTTAAGAAAAAATGGTTGCTGCAAATAAAAGGAGTAGGGCTATCTTCTGTATAGCATCAACAAACCTTTTCTGAACTGCAGAATAAAGCTGAGGAGAAATTAAGACTCTCTTAACTGGTGCTCTCTATTAAAAGTAAGCCATTTATCTTTTATTTAAAGCAGTAGTTCCATTCATTCTTGACTCCAAACTTTCTTCCACATCAATGGACTGAGCTCCCCCTTGCTCTCAGTACACAAGACTTTAAGTTAGAGTCTTCATGGATTTTAATTTTATTTGGAAATCAAAGAAACGCCATCACAATATGAAACAGAATAAATATATAATTCCATTAGTATCATACATGCTGAAAGGCTTCTAATTTAGTCATTTCTGGAATCCATTTAGGACAGGTATAAAGGACACAAAACATGTACCAAGAGCAAGTGGGTTTTGGTTTTGGGGTTTTTTTCCCCTATTAAAAGGTTAGTAAGATATAGTATTTAAAATAGAGAAAATAAATCCACAAGTGGAATTAATGGTCATCTACACAGCATCTTTTTCATTCACACAGTAGACTGGAACTGAGTAATTCACAGATACCTAACTCCCTGAATTAGATTTGTAGAGACAAACAGCCAAATTAAAAACGTGCACGTAAAATATCCATGTGAATTTTCAAGAGAAACCTGCACTAATATCCATCCCCTGCAAAGGTCTGTTCAATAAAGACGGTGTTGAAAGAAAAGATCCTGTTTTGCTGGTCTCCACCACATCACATTGCATCTTCATAGTCATTACAGCTGAGCAAGACATTGCACATCCTTCTAAATCAACACTAGAAGGACATGCAGAGCTCCAATACAGGCTTTCAGTAACCAATATGTTCATTCTCCAAAGGTTCAAGAAAGGAAGAAATTTGAGTCATACCTTGTAAGAACAATGATGTTTTCTCTAAAAAAAAAAATTAATGAGCTTCTAGACAATGTATCCACTATCACTGTAGTGACTGCAAGTTATGCAAAGGGTTCCTTAAAAAAAAAAAAAAAAAGATGGAAATCTGTTTTGGGAAGTATTCACTTTGAAAGGAGCAAAGAATGCCACGTGCTTTAGCTCTTCAATTCATACCAAAAAAAAGTTTAAGGATTTTGTGGGTAATACTGACTAAACATTTAGGGGAAACACAAATTTGAGTCCTCAGCTGTCAAAGAAAATGTCAGTAGTTTTATACTCTAATTGAATAACAAGCCTGAGACTGCCTGCTATCCCCCAAATCTTACGCAAAACTCACTGATCAAAGTGATATAACTGGGAGTGTACATGTGGCATTCTCCAGAAAACTCTTAATTTGCAGTTCCTTGTAATATTTCACTCATTCACTCATTCACAAAACTTAACATTTGAAATCTCCTCATTTTTGTCAGCACACAGTTAAGAAAGTTTCTGGTAGCAGCTGAAGACAGAAGAGCCAAACCCAAGATTTTCTCCAGTTCCTGAATATAGCTTAGGATAGAAAACTATTAAGCCAGATTCACTCATAAACCACTTCTAGGTCTGCCAGGAATTGAGTACTCCTGACTGCAGCTACAGCTGGACACATCAGCACACTGCAGAATCAAGGCTTCTGTCCTGAGAACACACATCATCTGTCCATAAGGCAAAAGACAAAAAAAAAAAAAGACACAAGGAATTTACACACGTGAAAGCCCGGTGTAGGACCTGAGCAACTGCAGGCACACCAAATCTGCACACAGGATCTTCAGTTGCACTCGGCTATTGAAGGGGAATATTGTACCTCTCTCCAAATGTAATGGTTTGCAAAACAAATAATTCTTATGTAAGTTGTGTGGGGAAAAAAACCCCTCTAACCATTATGTAAATTTATTACCCTTCATTTCCATCTTCCAAATACAGAAAGTATTACTGGCTTCAATGCTTATTCCTTGTCCCCAATTAAATTCCCACAGGAGTCTGAATGCTAAATGCATCTTCCTGCATTTACACACTTCTGCTTTTTGCCAGAAACAGGGACTTGGTTTTGAAGCAAGGCTTAATATTTCTTCCTATGGGCTGAATGGCTACACTGAGGAACACCACCGTGCACTATGCTCAAACCTGTGCCAGCAGCTCACTGGTACCACCTCCCACAGCACAGCTCCCTCCGAGCACTCTCGGCCACTGCCCAGATATTTTCTACTGGTTTATTTATTTTATTTGTGTTGGGTTTGAGTTTATTTTTTGCAGGGAGAGGGTTGGATAGGAAAGGCACAGAAAGGAGCAAATGGTTTTGCAGAGATACCTACAGCATGTAACAAAATAAAATCTACAAGCAGTAACGCAAAGCTACGATTGCTTCAAAAACTAGAGAGCATTTACATGGCAAATCCTACAGACTTTTAACTTCTTTGTAGGCAATTGGTAACCACTGTCATTCTCTCCCCAGGCAGACTATGCAAAGTCATCAGAAAATTGAAATGCTGCCTTCATCCTGTTACAAACCCAGCAAAGTCACTTTCACTGAAGGATTTCTGCCAGTAAGGTTGTGAAAAAGCGAAAATGTTGCTTCCTTGAGAGAAGCTGAATGACTGAAAGGCTGGTAGAAAACACACAACTCAATGTAAAAAATATTTGTCAATTAAAAAAAAAAAAAAAACCACAGTAGACATTTACTGCTCCTCACTAAGTCATGGACACATATGTGGTCACGATCCTAAACTTCAGCATCCCTGTGGTGTCAAGTGGTTGCTGTCAATTAGCAGGAGCTGGTTCTGCTGCAAATTCCTCGTTAAGCGTGCTCACCGCCACTGGCCATAGGGGCAGAAGGCAGGCAGGCGGGCAGCTGCTCAGTAAGGCAGTAGCTTTCCAACAGGAGCATCTCCTCTCATACCTGGAACCTTGCAGAAGCACCTGGTTTTTTTCCTGCAGCAATGTATGGGTATGTGTGTGCGGCTCCATCTCCAGAGCTGCAGCACTGGCAGCCTGAGGAGGGTTAAGCAATTGTATTTTTCCAGCACATCAGTCCTGAGACAGAGGTGAAGGGACTAGGAACTCTGGAGTTCAGGAGAATCCCATTCCCCTTCCTTTCTTGTGCAAAAGAGTAAACAGGAAAGAAGCAGGAACAGAAATGGAGTCATTACTATGAAAACCACTTTCAAAGAGATGTGGAAGAGACAGGGGCATGAAGAGCCAAGGAAAGCTATTAAGCATATTCCCTAAATAGTCACCAGACCCTGTTCTGCTGGAACTCTTCGTGTGGTACAGGTGTCAGAGCAACCACAGCCAACATCCTCATCCTGCCCCGAAAACTCCAATGCAGAACCATCAACAGCCCGGATGCAGGACACATCAACAGCACAGAGCCATTTACTTACAGCCAGTGTGGAGATGCTGAGATCATACTCAGCTACTACAAGTTGTAACCGCCTCCAGAGAGGTCTTGCTCTTGTGAAAGTCACACAACCATAGTCCACTTCTACAGGGAATCGATATGTAAGACCAAAAGGACAGTGGGATAGTGGAACACATGGCATGGAAATCCAATGATGATGAAATTCAACTACAGAAGGAAAGTAACCATCAAGTAAATAGTCAAGGACAGAAAAAAAGAAACAAAAAAACAGGAACTAGCACTGAAGTAATAGGTTTTGTGCTACTTCCAATGGCTATTTTCAGACAGCTACCTGCATAAGGGATATCAGAACGTGATAAAGCACCAGAACAGTACATGTTATATTCACCTATGCATTAAAAACATCAAAATAATTTAAAACTATTTTTAGAAAGATCTGCATGGACCGTCTAAATAGGTTCACAACTTTTAGTCTGAATAAAATTCCTGCACACAACAGCAGCATCCTGTAAGAGGACACGAGGTCCATATATGCCAGTGCTCCATATATGGAGCATATATGCTCTGGCATATGCCCAAAATGTCTTCTTATCTCTCTATCTAAGGCTAACAGCTGAACGACAAATTTAATTTATCCTAATTAAATTATTAGGGTTTTTTGCTATTCTTTTTGCTCTACCAAACCAAGTGAGTGACCACCACCACAGAATACATTACAGGAACACATTTCTCTCTTGATCATCTCAACCACCACATACAAACACAAATAAAAATAGCAAACACAAGCACAAAATCGCTATTACTGAATCCAAGATATTTTGCATTCATTTAAAAGGTCTTTGTTCCAACAATTCCCATTCAGTTCTGAGTAACGGCGAACAGCACACACACGAAGGGCCTCCTAACATAAAATCTCTCCCTCATGGCTTTCTATCCTGCAGAGTACAGGATTTTTTTGTTGTGATCGTGGGCAACTGCAGGGAAGGATATAAAGCGTGAAGCAAAATGTTTTATGTTTTTTACAGAGATGTAATACAAAACTCTTACTGTAGTTCTAGAGATTTTCCTGTTTGTCTTGAATGCGCCACACGATTCCTGCAATTAATCACTTAATATAATTTATCTATGCTTTTCAGGCAACAGGTGAAAAAAAATGGTGAAAAATAATCTTGTTTCTGTTACTAACGTGGCAACAGGACAACAGAAGAACTGAGACTTCAGAAAACACAATACATGGAGGAAGTTTGTAAAAATTTTGCTCCTTCTCCCACCCCAGTCCCTATTTTAAAATAACCTTCTCCAAAGTATTTCCAAAAACATGGACTTTTTCAGAGATTTTGATTAGTGGAAATATTAAATTCGAATTATATTTAGCAAAGGAAAACTAGAGTTAAAACTCCAGTGTCCTGCAGCAGTCTCCTTCACATTGCCTTGGCTACTGTACTGAATACCCAGTGCCCTATTAACAGCTACCACGATAATCCCAGATACAAACACAAATACAAAACCCACATGACTGCCCTCTGAGGATGCCCTTCCAAACTCTAGTGTAAGCACTGTGCCAGAAACAAAGCTAGCAGCAGGAGCCCTCATAGAAGTTTGATGACTTAGGGTGCTTTGTGACCACTAAGTCACTGTGGCCCTCTGGTGCCAAGCAGCCCAGGCAGGTAAGGGTAGCTGTACCACAAAGCCATGTATACCCAACTATGTTCATCAAGTAGTACCACATGGGGTTTTTTTGCTCTGCCACAGCTGGGTTCAGTAATTTTTTGCCAATGACCTATAAAATCATAGAATCATTAAGGTTGGAAAACACCTTTAAGATCATTGAGTCCAACCATAAACCTAACACGGCCAAATTCACCACCAAGCCATGTCCCTAAGTACCACATATACATGTCTTTTAAATACCTCTGGGGATGGGGATTCAATCACTTCCCTGGACCTATTGAATGCCTCATCAGCATTTTCATCTACTATAACCTGTAAAATCAGTGGTCTATTAGCCCACACACAAGGAGAATCAAAGACCTGGACACATCCCCAGTCACGCTCTCTTGATCCCACTCGTACCAAACGCGGTGCGGATCATTTTGTTTGCAGTTTGGAAGCAAGAGACAGGGTTCTGCAGCAACCCAAATTTCAGTGGAACTAGAAAGGCACAAGAGTAGCTTAATTCATCTTTTTCCTCCCTCAAATCTTTGCTTTGCATGTCGCATGATGCTCCTGTTACTGGGATGAGGACCCTATTTTATCTGTTCTGACAGCTTCCTAGTGAACTACTGCCATCCCAGAAAACCTGAGGAGACTTTGCAGTCTACTAAATTAATCCCTAGAGAACAAATATATCCCATCACACAACATACTCAAAATATTGACGACTTCTTAAACCCACTTCCAGACAGTGAGAAAGCAAGAGAGCATTCTGTATATGAAAGCAAATGGCAATGGCAGGCAGGGGCTAACATCTGGAGTCAGAAATTGTAACGCGGTGAAGAAAAGTGAGAGCACTGGGGGGTGTTGCAGCTTTGGAGAACCTGGTCTACAAGACCATAGAAATCCTTCCATTTTTGACCAAACGTGCCTTTCTTTGAAGAGTTACTGTACTTATTAATGAATCATCATTCATGTACTCTGTATTTCATTTAATAAACATCTACTTTCAAGCTTTACCACTCTCTTCCCAAGCATTTTTCTTTTCCCCTAGAAGATATAAAAGTTTTTTTCCCCCTTCAGACTCAAGAAAAACCACAACCCTCATGTCAGAGCAAATGAAGAGCAGCTGATCAGTAAGTCCAGCCTCCTCAGACTTGCTGTCTGGTGCTCACACCACCTTCTTGGGCAACATGGTCCATATGGCAAGAGAAGCAAGGAAAGCTCTGGGAGGGAAGGGCAGGGGCTGAAGGAGATTCCAAGGGTAAGGCAGCTGCAGAACGCAACCTTATAGGAATCTCTAAAAGACCAGAGTACATGGTATGTAAAACAGATGCCAGGGGATTTTAAAAGCGTTATGCATAGCATTTCCCAATGGCTAGCACTTGAGAGCATCAGCCTTGTTCTACTGAGGCGCAAGCCATCCAGACAAGCGTCTGCACCCTGAGAAACCTCAGATGGCCACCACCACCACCACAACACTGGACAGCCAACAGGAACCAGACTCTTTCTGCACAAAATCTAATAAAAAGCCCTTCCTCCCTCAGTAAGTTACAAGCTAAGGTTCCCTTTACCTTTATTATGGTTTACAAACTAAGAAGGTTATTTTAATGATTAATCCAGCTATACTTCTTAAAAACTGAGCAAACGCTCATTAAATGGAGTCAGACAAGCTGCATGGAAAACTGAAATCTCCATTTATCCAGTCCGGCGGCGTACACTTTCCCCTGCCTCCCCTTCCTCCCTCCCCAGTTCCCTCAGCCCTGCCCTGAAGGGATTAACAGTTCATTTGTCATTCTGATTTAAAATTTGGTTTACTTGCTTGACAATGCAGAAATTTGTGAGAGACACAGTCACAAGTCAACAAGGAAATGGGCTGAAACCACCAGCTTACAACATTAGCTACTGAATGCCATCCAGTTCTTCAGAATAAATACACTCCACAGCAAAATGATCAAATATCTCTATTATTTTAGATTTCAGTTTCCCAGATCACCAAATTTTGTCAATCTGTCCAACATGTCTTAAAACCTGTGACCTCTGCAAAGTCGAAGTTTTATATAAATAATAGTAGCTTTTTCCAAAACCTTTATAACTAATTTTCTGAATCAAAAGAATATATTTTACAGCAATCAACATTTTAGTTTTCTATGGTATGTGTCCAAAGGTCTTTTGACTGACCCATTTGTTTTTTTAAAAACTAAACAAAATTATTTATGAATAGTAGAACTTTGTTCACAGCCTCAATTCTGCTATGTGATATTAATGATCTGTTCTAAATTTTTACTTTACCAGTTAATCTTTGCTTAAATAAGGAAACAGGTATTACTTTGGAAATAAGCAAATGTGCACTTCAGACAATTACTAGGATTTATTTGCTCAAGACTCAATTACTTCAAGTCAATGAACTCCAAGGAGTAAGGGTCATTGCAAGGTCATGGTAAAGTACTGAACAGGACATAGGTAAAGATAGACGTTAGACCACAATTTCCTCAGGGCTTACAATATTCCCTTCCCCCTTCTTCTCCCCTCATTTAGAACACAGCATCCTTCATCTCTCTAACTCCTCTTTGTTTTCTACCAAGGAAACAAAACACCATAAAAATGCTTCTTTGGTCAAGAAAATCCTTTTCCCTTGTAAAACAGACCCATTTGGTGCTGCTACACGCAATAACTCTGCCTCAGCATGCCCCAAAGCACTTCAAACATTCACCATTTTGAGTGAAGAAGTGCTCTTAGATACAAAACCCATACGACAGCCCCTGTGCACACAGCAAAGTGGCTCTCTGATTAATTAGTCAAAAGGGCAAGACTAGGCAAGAGAGAGAGATTCATTTACCTGGCAGGACATCCACTCCATATTCAGTCTTCGGCAACAAGAATGCAGTTGAACCACAGCCTCAAGGCATGCCCCACCGGTGAGGCTGGGCTGCTTTTCAGACAAGACACAGAGGTTTGGCTGGGCTTTGTGAATCTGTCTACTCATTTACTCCTTCCTTGCTCTCAGGGACTCTCCCATTCCCTGCTCCTTTCAGCAAAGGAAAAAAAGCCGGGCAAACAAGCAATGAAAAAAAGAGGAGCTGGGAAGGACATAAGGAAAAAAAAACCCCACTGTGGCAGCAAGACCACATATCATCTCAGCAGCTGCCCATCTCTTCTCAGTCAAGATGCAGCATCCTTCATTCCCATCCTGGTATCACTCCCAGCTCTCTAGCCTCAACAACCCCAGTCCTTGTCTTTTCAATAGTTTCCTGGTATCCACTTCCACCATTCCACTTCACCAACCTTTCTATTACTATCTTCCCTCCTCCGTTCACCAGGGAGTATCACTCCAGAGACCTTTTCAGCTCCAGTGCTATTTCAGTCTCTTCTACTGCCCTTGGCATCAATGACTGTCAAGAACTTTGAGGGAGGAAGCACATAAGTCCATGGGACCTGATGAGATGCATCCCAGAGTCCTGAGGGAATTGGCCGATGTAGTCGCCAAGCCACTCCCCATGATATTTGAAAAGTCATGGCAGTCAGGTGAAGTCCCTGGTGACTGGAAAAAGGGAAACATTGTACCCATTTTCAAAAAGGGTAGAAAGGAAGACCCTGGGAACTACCGACCTGTCAGCCTCACCTCTGTGCCCGGGAAGATCATGGAACAGATCCTCCTAGAAGCTATGCTAAAGCACATGGAGGCCAGGGAGGTAATTTGAGATAACCAGCATGGCTTCACCAAGGGCAAGTCCTGCCTGATGAACCTAGTGGCTTTCTATGATGGTGTGACAGCATCAGTGGACAAGGGAAAACCAATGGACATCACCTGTCTGGACTTCTG
>NW_009259596.1:1070951-1091703 GCF_000687185.1 Egretta garzetta
CTATGAGGACAGGCTGAGAGAGTTGGGCTTGTTCAGCCTGGAGAAGAGAAGGCTGCGGGGAGACCTGATTGCGGCCTTTCAATACCTAAAGGGGGCCTATAGGAAAGATGGGGAAAATCTTTTTAGTAGGGCCAGCTGTGACAGGACAAGGGCTAATGGTTTTAAACTAAACCAGGGTAGGTTTAGACTAGATATAAGGAAGAAGTTCTTTACAATGAGGGTGGTGAAACCCTGGAGTGGGTTGCCCAGAGAGGTAGTGGAGGCCCCATCCCTGGAAGCATTCAAGGCCAGGTTGGACGGGGCTCTGAGCAACCTGATCTGGTTAAAGATGTCCCTGCTCACTGCAGGGGGGTTGGACTAGATGACCTCTAGGGATCCCTTCCAACCCAAAACATTCTATGATTCTATGATTAACAGCGTAACGAGTGGGAATGGGGGAAAACAGGAACCAGGAAGACAAAATGAATAAGGCTTGCTCCAAAAGTTTTGGATCTTGAGGCCAGACACGGTGACATCTAGTAAAAGCAATACTCAGGACATACATCTCCAAAAGCAGGCAGTGACCCTCATTAGGTGAGCCTGGAAGTATAGCATGCAGTGAAAAGTCCAGGAAGTCCAGGCAGCATGTTTCATGCTGAACACACACTGAAGCCATAAAATGGCTACTGTCAACAGATATTTACCTTTTCATTTAGCACTGTACCTTTTTCAATAGGACAAACAAGTGGCTCTTCACTACTGCAGAAGTATGTAAACAAACGTATTTTATTTGAGGGCATCATAACTGCACTGTCCAACCTTGCTGTCTTAAGTCAAAGGCTTTGCCCCAAGGGGCTGGGCAGTTGTTGCTTCTTTGGGGTGCCAGGTAACTGCGCCCAGCAGTACCATGCTGCCTCTGCCCTGGGGCCACACGGCTGTGTGTTCGAGGTAGCTGCTGAGCGCCGGGGTGAAGGAAGCAGATCATCACTCTGAGAGCAGCAAACATTTTTGGACTTAAGCCAAGCATTTGCAAGAAGACCTGGACACTCCCATCAGCTCAATTCGTGCTCCTCCACTCCAACTCTCTTCCCTCCATGCTGGTCAAATACACGGCTGCTCCCGTTTGTGGGCAGCAGGCAGCACTCTTCATCCCTAAACGCCTCCCAATATCCCATAACGCTAGGCAACGTGTACTTCTCATCTGTAAGCCCCCTCTCCCAGCTCAGAACATTAGGCACCCTTTCAAAGCCCTTGCTTTGAAAAAGTCTTCTAAGGACATACACAGCGCTGTACATTTACACTGGACAGGACAAGGTCAACAAAATGGTTAGACAGGCAGACAGAGAGGCTGGCACTGGACCCCAGGACCAACATAGTCCACCTCACTGGGCTGGGAGCCCTGCAGAGCGCACCTGCTCCTGCAAAGCCGAGCTCTGCTCTGCAGCAGTGCTGTGGCATCACCAACACTGTTCTCAAAATCTAACAATTTGTTTGACCCTTAAACCCCCTGATCTGAACAGGAAAGCAGCTTACCCTCCATCCTGTTTCAAGGCAAAAAGATGTCTAATGATAGTTAGTTCAGGCACCTCCTCAAAGAGTTCACCTTCGGACCGAAAGTCAGAAAACATAAAAAAAAAAAAAAAAAAAAAATTTAGTCCTGTATTTATTTTCTTGAGAAAGTTGTTCATATGGGAAACTACTGGGGTACAATAACCATTGGTGAACTTTAAGTGTATTTTCTCCTACAAGTGGCACATCAAACAAGCAGCACTTCAAAACGCAAGCTAACGTCCAGCCTCTTACCCACCGACTATCTGACCTGGAGTTTTAGCACAGTACTGGCTTCCCATCAAATCTGTACTAAAGCCTTATAAACCCACTTAAATCAGACTTTCAAATGGCAGGCTAACCCATCTTGTGAATCTCTGTTTTCCACCTACTCACACCACGTTCATAAATGAGCTGCTGACAAAAGGCACAAAATATGCAAGTGATGAACTCCAGTCTCCAACCTGTCTAATTCTAAACTACACGAGTTTACACCACGCATGATTGTCAGTTCAACGCTTGGTAGTTTAATAATGAAGAAATACTTCTGGCTGGTAAATAACAATTCCGGTGCCAAATGCTAGTACAGTACTGTACAAATGTTAGTATTAGTATTAGTACAGTATTAGTACAAATTTTAGTTAGTATTGGAGCAGCCGTGACTGTGGTAGGAGTCCACACAGGTCAGAACAAATACCCTGTATTATTACAGAACAAATAACCTATATTATGTATTATTGCAGAAATACATGCTGCCACCAAAAAAAAAAAAAATTATCACTAAACTCTCATACTAATTCATGCTAACTGTAGCCACAAGTACTGCAGCGTAGCTGCTCTACAGTTACCACAGCACCAGCTAACATTTCACACATAGTAAGAGTCCCTTCTAGGAAGAGATGAGCAGCTACCAATACCTTGCAACATGCAGATGTCCGAATTTAATCATCGCTACCTCTTCTGCATCCAGATAGACTGAAATGGGCGTATGAGTACAGAAGGGTCTGCCTGAAAGGGTGGTACCATCAGTGGTTCCCCCGTCAGTGTTTCCCTGTCATTCTTCAGATGGACTTCACAGAAGCCACCGCTGTCACCAGCACTGCGTTTAGCTGCCTGAGAACTACTGACATGAAACAGCCACATTCGCATCAGGTTTGTCACACGTCTCCAGTTTACCTTTTCAACCATAACATAGTATTATTTCATTTTTTCGCTTCATGAAATATTGCCTGCTTTTACAGGAAAGATGAGTTTAGTTTACTGTTTTGTCTGGTTGTGTTTCAACTCAATTAATAGATAATTTAGTCTGTCAAGTTCCAATTTATAACCAGGTTCTGCCATAACTGAATTAACAAGCTGCTTGACCACACACCAACTAGAGTCTAACAACGTTTAGTTCTGAGGAATATTTATTTCCCTGCCAACTTCGTGATAAAAATCAGTAAAATGATTTGCCCTATTGACCATCAAATATTTTTAACAGTTTTTCATTTTGTGAAAACATATGCAGACAAATTTGAATCCTGTGCTGGTTGAATGCTCTAATTACAGAGAACTCACAGTTATAAATGCCAGAATTTGCAATGAAAACTCCAGCCAGGAAAATATTTTCCAGTGGGATTTTCATGAAGCTGTTCTTGTCAAGCAGAGTTTACTCTTGTTGTCTTAATAAAACAAGAACTTCAAAAAGTTCACACACCCTTAAGGTTACTATTCTTAAAGAATATATGCGGGGGGCGAGTATTGGGGTTTTTGGTTGTGGTGTTTTGGTTTTTATTTTAGTTAGGCTATGAGCACAACAGACTTTACAAACAATCCAGAATGTACAGAGCCTCATAAGAGAAGAGGCAAAGAATGAATCTGGGTTTGGGGGAAAAAAAAAAACAAAAACGAAACTTGTTTGAAAAACTGTAACAAGCACCATAAAACCTGGACTCTAGTTTCTCATCCTTGGACTTTTTATACGTTCAAGTCAGTGACTTGGAGGAGCCCAGATCTTTCCATTCAGGCTGGCATCACAGCCACTTTTACATGAGGACGTTGGTCATTCACAACACACAAAAAAATTACATTATAGACACTTAAGGTACACATGGGCTCTTTATACCAACAAGCCTTCAGGACTATATATTCCTGAAGTAATTAAAACTAAATGATCATAGCTTTAAAATGCTGGTTCTACAAATAATCCAGAGCATGCACCTCAGAAGACTGCAGTGTTACATTTTCTTAACTACTAAGCTGACTAAACATTAGTTCAGTTTATATTTATGCCCTATGTGAAGCTGGGAAGGTTTCAAGCATTTAATTGCAAGATAAAATTTCGAAAACAAAATAATTATGTATTCAGATGTACTAAAAATATCTAACACCATAATATATATATTTTATGGCCCTTATGCTTTATTAGATTTTCCAAAAATCCAATTCAATTAACAACATTAGCACTAGCAATTAGCATGCTGCCAGGAATGTCAAGATTTGTATCCAAATATCTCTGCATGCCATCATTATGGCTGTTCATGTACTTCAAAAAGAAGATTAAAAGCATGATTGAAGAGGTTGTTAATGTTTTACATGAAGGTTCTTTTCTTTTAGTTCATCTGGTTGTACAAAAGCTCATTTTGTTGATCCATCACTTTTCTGATTAGTCTGATGAATGAAGCATTGACTTATGTCTGCATACTTCTGTGGTACAACACGATTGCATTCATTTAACAATTAATCAAAGACAATGACATACTTAGGAAGATATCATTTAGTTTTGCTTATCAGTTTGCTCAGCAAGAACAAATTCTCAGGCTCCTGAAAATGAAATAGTGCAACATAAAATGATAGAAATGTCTTGCTTTGATTTAGTATAATTTGAGTGCCTAAACACACTTTAAATAATTTATTTCCAAATGACAATAAAAGCTATAAATTATTTCTTCTTTTCACTGGCAGTTTAAATAAATCGAAGGGCAAAACCAGTTTTAACATCATTTCCTTTTTAATTAGGATTTTTTTCAAGGCTTATACCAAAAATGGTAACTTTTTTTCCAGAAACTATGTAGCATTAGTCTATATCATACAGTCACTTTTGCCTTTTAATTAATTTTAATTCACATTAAAAACTATCACCACTATAAAATAAAAACACTTATGAAAATAATCTTACAACCTTACCATAAAAACTAAGGGCTTAATAAGTTTACCATCTTTTAGTACTTTCACTATTTATATAAAACAAAAATACGTACAAAGCCCTTTTAAAGTACTTAAGAAAGATTACTAGATAAATAATTATATGGCATGAAATTACATTAATCCATTATTTTTATGCAAGTACTCATAACTAAGTAATACCTTAGAACTTGTTCTCATTGACTTTAACATCGCAAGGTTAAGATCCAAAAATAAAAAAAACCTATGACTATTGTATTACTAGAAAGTAATTGGATTTAAATGAGTTTTTCCTAACTATATAGCTTTGAAAAAACATTCTTCATACTGTATACAGGCTTAACAAATATATAAAAGGAGAAACAGCACTTGCCCGCTCGCAATTGAGGAACACTTCTGCTGCAGAAGCTGGAAATCTCAAACAAAGCTTACTCCAACCTTCTCAAATAAAACCAGACATTTTAATACAAAACCCCAGCACAGTTTCCCAACCATTTTAGCTCCAGTTGAATATTTCCCATTAGATAAAAGCAGCGTTTGCACAAATCTCAGCAAACTTCTCACTTTTGGGGTTGGTTTTTTTTTTTTTGGTCATTTCGTGCAAAATTTGTGAGGTCCTGGTGTCATGTACTTGAGCCCACACACATCCACAAGAAAAATGCAACCACATGCACTTTGGGAGAACCCAACACACACTGCAGTGAAAACAAAGCAGGAGCCCAACTCTACGTGTATAAGACTCCTGCATGTTCTCAAGAGCTGAAGGATTTTACCTGCCCAGTTTCTTTTACTTTAATTAGAGTAGTCAAACCTGATACATCTCTTTCACATCCACTGCTCCCACTCTCTCCAGCTTACAGAATGCTTGGAATCTTGCTCACCCTCATGTTAAAAGAGAAAGCCAAACTCTGCAAAGGGCTACCAGCTGGGCTTCTAAGTAGCATACAGGTACGTGGCACTCCTTGATCTCAGCATTGGCGATGGTCTAAATATTTTTTAAACTCTAAACTTTTAAAATGCGTGCAAGTTTGATGAGCTTTCTCATTTTGGTTTTTTTTGTTTTTGTTTGGTTGTTTTTTATTGTCCTCAAAGTCACTGACTTCCCGATGAAGATGATGACATTTGGCTCCCTTGACAGTTGAAGCCTCATCACAGTTAAATTGTACATACAGCCTTGTGCAGGGGAGACTATTGCTTTTCAGCTGCTGTTGGCTCCGCTATGCAGCCTCCAAACAAAGGAAAAATCTGGGTACTTGGAATTATTTTTAAACTTGCCCACAGCCAAATGCAACTGCAAAATTCCACATCCACATAAGAGAAGGCAAAGCCTCTGAATACATGCAGAATTAACTTCCATCAGTTACAAATGCTGTTACTTTACACACACAATTAACTGTAGGGATAAAGCAAAGTCTAGGTTATTTAGCTACTGCACAGCCAAGAGTCAAAAAGGTAGCATAAGGGTTTATTTCAGAGCACTCAGACTCACGTTCCTGTAATTATTAGTACTTAAGAATTTGAGTTATTTTTCCCTTCAGCAACTCCTCTACTAAATGAAGTGGATTTTTGCAAATGAGATGCTGCTTGTCTTTCAGTCACAGCATAATGCAGTCTAGGCAATAAATTCTTTCCCACTGTGTGCTTTGCAATTACAATTCCTCACCGATATCATAACTCAACACGGTAATAAAAAATAATCAGTATTTATCTAGTGCCTGTGGATGAAAACTTTTCTTACACTGTTGAAACAAAGCAGAAGTTAGCTGGTTTTAGAGGTTACGAAACATACCCAGACAAGAAGCAACAGATTTCTTTTCACTGTTCCACAGTAGCCCAGCATTCCAACTATGATGAGGAAACAGCAGACTGCAATCATGACCGGGTGGACCACAGGAAAGTAAGTCAAAATGACAGCCTCCTCCACCCTAAAACCAACAAGAACCATAATAAAAAAAAAAAAAAGCATAATCATACAAAAATGATACAGAAGAAAAACTTAATATAGCCATTAAAACAAAACCCGTGGATTAGCAGATATGTTCTTTCCAGTGCCTTACACGTTTCACAGAAATCTCTTCTACATGGTTTTGAAGTCAAATGCTACATTTGGGTACCAGAAAGTAATGCATAATCCGGAACCTCTTTGGAGCAAAGGCGATCTTCCTGTCCTGTACTTGCACACTATGGAGCGCAATGAGGCCCTGTTCCATCACGAGGGCTCATAAGCACTGCTGTAATAAAACTAACAGCATTCCTAAATCTCTGGACTGAATACACTATTTGAAACTAAACAGCAATATAATATGGTTACACGTTGGCAAAGGGCCAAAAATTGATCCCTGTCAGAAGAGAAAGGCATGGGAATAAAACAAGATTGAATTCATCTCTTTCCCCCTTCTCTAATTTCAACTGATGCCAGAAATGGCAGCAAAAATACACCTTTCGACAAAACAATAATTAGCTCAACTGAAGGCTTCTTAATTCTAGAAATCCTAGTTAAGAAACTTGCCGTACAGAATGAACAACATATACCACAATCAATTACCCACCCAGATTAATAGGTTTAAGGAAAGCTTTACCTTGTTTCTGCAGTTAAAGTGAGAACATTATTCAGGTAGTCTCTCATCCAAGCAGAAACACCTAATACACTGATGGACATCAACTAAAAAAAAAAAAAAAAAAAAAAAGATTAAGGTATTTATCATGTACTTAAAAAAACTTGCAAGATCAGTCATAATTTAAGGAGAGGATCAATCATCAGTAACATCTTTCATGCATTCATTTATCCGGACAGCATACCGTCCCCAAAAGTGTACTTCTATAAGCTTAGAGTTGGTTTGTTGCCCAAGCATTTAGGGAGGCAGTGACAATAACCTTCTCTTCCAGTACACGTAATTAATGCCTGGAATACCTCCTCTTCCACCCAGTGATGCCACTGCTGTCTCAAGTCCCACCGCTGCACAACGTACCACAGAAACAACAGGGAGGGTTTATGCTGCTAAAATCAGACTCTTCTACGGCTCACAGGTGATATCCACCGGTCTGTACAAAACCACAAAGCTACACAGCCAGTGAAGAATCACCTGAAGCCCCATACAGGATACAACAGTAGTGATACATTGACACATGGGGGGGGAGATTTATCTTAGGGTTAAATTCAGAAGAATCTGATTCTCTCACTCATTCAGATACAGTCACACCATGAACACTATGCCTCAGTTTACTAAACCATAAAATGACAATAAAACTCACTGATTCAATTATAAACCCCAGATCATCATGGTGTTTGGGTACCTAACCTGCTAGCCAGTCAAGAGGCATAAAGCCACTACACTTTCACCAGGATTGCTCCTACAGCAGATAAAACCCTGAGACTGAACCCGCCCAGAATTGCCACCACCTCGGCAGACCCATATTTCTGTCGCCTCATGCCATCATCTGCTCCAGCAGACCTAGGATCTACCAGTAGAAGCTTTGGCCTCTGATTTTCCTCAAGAAGTCAAACCTGAACGACATGGTCTGAACGTACCTGCCACACCGCAACAGCATCAGCTCTTCTGCTGCTGTAGCAGAAGTACCACGAGAGGACGAAGCACTCTTCACGGCACTTCTCTGCATATTTTGCACTGGGCTAGGCAAGTCAGTAGGTCCCCTCTCCTGGAGGAGGGCCCACCAACCAGTGGCAGTCATCCCCACCTTTGTGTGTGCTCTTTGGCCCCAAGAGCACCAATTCTCCTCCTGCAGGCACAGGACAGACGGAGCACCACTCCCCAAACAGAAGGCAAGAGATGCAGCTATAAACTCCTTCAGGGAGAGGAGGTAACCACTAAGCTTTTCTATGAAACAGAGCAAAGTTAAGGTCACTAATGCCACTACTTACTTCTCAAAACATTTCAGGGAATTCAGCTGGTTTATTATACCCAAAGGAAAATTTAGGAATGTCAATCTCATGTGGGCACCTAAGCCTGAACCGCAGCTCAGGGGCTGAACCTGGCAGCCTCAGAGCTTGAGAAGCACCACTGTCTAGCTGAGGGAGGGACACTTAAGCATGCTGGTTCTCCCAAATGCTACTGTCTTCATGCATCGTACAGGTGCATGCCAGGAAACCCCAGCATTATACTAACAGCTTCTTAAATCAGTGAGAAGTGCTAATCTTCCCTGTTGCCTTCAACAGCTAGCTTCCCACACTCCCTCATATTTCCCTAGAGTTCTTCATAACAAGTTCACTGGTTGAAGCCTAACCCACAAGAAAAGTCAGTCTGTGTCCTTACTGGCTCTCCTTTGCCTGCAGCACATCCACAGCAGGCTACTTCTGCCTTTAAAATTTCATGAGAAGTCCAAGTGACTAGCCCATGGCTTCCTCCTGCTTTCCAAAACTGATGCACAAAGTACAGGCACTGCCTTGGTTCTAGGTGGTGCCAGCGAGAGCCCTGGGTGCTCGGCACACTGCAAGCATACTCCTGAAAGCTAGTGAATGCTGCAAGTCTACTACATACACACATGTCCTTTACACTCAGCAGGATCTATTTTGGCTGGTGGAACAGTAGGAGTAAAGAGCATTTTCTGTTGTGTTACTTGCAGGAAGCTGTAGAAGCAAGGAAAAGATGACTACAATCTCCTCCTAGATAAACTCCTCGGCAACAGCTAACTCCTTGGAAGAAAGCATCAGGCAAATATACCACACAAGCAATAAAAATCATGTTTCTAACACAAACCAAAGTAAAGAAGACTACAAGCAGACAGCCTACCTTCTTATGGTCAAGAAAGCAACAGAAAACATTTTTAACCCTCCACATCTCCCTGCAAGGCCTGCTGATACACGCAGAGAAAATGTCAGCTCGCACTTCCACTCTTTATAGTAAAATACTTAAAAGCAATTTGGTTACTTTGCTTTACAGCAGTGGTGCTCAGGAGGGAGAAGTCCGTCAAAACCACACTCCTCAACAACTTTTAATAAGAGCCAGACAGTCCTACTACAAAAACTCTACCAGAATAATGTTCACTTGCTAAATCATGTTTTTCCTCCCATACCAGACTGGTGGGCTGCGTACTCCCCGCTCTGCATTAGGAACTCGCAGGCTGCACTCATTTTCTTTCAGCCTTGGGTATGCGGCAATACATTCCCATACAGCAACAGGAGGAGGTGGATCCTGCCCCTCTACTCTGCTCTGGTGAGGCCTCACCTGGAGTACTGCATCCAGCTCTGGAGCCCTCAGCACAAGAAGGACAATGAACTGTTGGAGCGGGTCCAGAGGAGGGCCACAAAAATGATCCAAGGGCTGGAGCACCTCTCCTATGAGGACAGGCCGAGAGAGTTGGGCTTGTTCAGCCTGGAGAAGAGAAGGCTGCCTTTAGGTACTGAAAGGGGGCCTATAGGAAAGATGGGGAAAATCTTTTTAGTAGGGCCAGCTGTGACAAGACAAGGGGTAATGGTTTTAAACTAAACCAGGGTAGGTTTAGACTAGATATAAGGAAGAAGTTCTTTACAATGAGGGTGGTGAAACACTGGAACAGGTTGCCCAGAGAGGTGGTGGAGGCCCCATCCCTGGAAGCATTCAAGGCCAGGTTGGACGGGGCTCTGAGCAACCTGATCTAGTTAGCGGTGTCCCTGCTCCTGCAGGGGGGTTGGACTAGATGACCTCTGGGGGTCCCTTCCAACCCAAAACATTCTATGATTCTATGATCCCTTGGAAGAAGGCAAGCAATCACTCCTTCAGCAGAGGTTAAGATTTGGCGGGCAAAAGTGTCACACAAGGATATTGGAGCCTGCAGGTTATTCAGAGACAACAGGGAGATCATGGAGCAACCAGCTAAAAGGCAGAGGGGATGGAAAGGACTTCCTAGAGACTAGCAGAAATAAGCGGAGTCCTGCCACTGAGAGAATCATTCCGTTTCCTACAATAAAAGACTTGCCACCAAAGGGAAATCAGGTAAGAGGAGAACTTTCATTTCTGCTCTGTCTGCCTAAGTTGAGTTTTTTCTACCGAGATACGTATTTTTGCCCATATAAAATCAGGGAGGGGTAAGTCTAGGTAGATACATCTCCAAGCTGTGTCCAGCGCACGGCCACATGACTTCCACAGAAACGCTTAATGACCATATCATGGAACACGACTCCATTTTCACTTATCGTGAACAGCAGCTGGAAGAAAAGGACTGCTTCCGTTCACCTCAGAAACACAACCTTCACCAATAACATAACTACTTGAACACTATTTCAGTTCACAAGAACAAGCTCTCTGTGAAAGGTCCCATGCTTCATTCAAAAAGCTTTTAGCCATTTAGGTCCCCCCGGCTGTTCTCCTTCAGTGTGAATAGCTAACGGCCAATTATTACTGTTTCTTGCTGGACATAAGTCACATGCAAGAAAATTCCCTCTGTAATCGCTGTGAGAGCCAGGCTACAGCTCAACCCGCTCACCTACCCCGTGCTCGGAATGATCCCACCACCATTAACTCCTTCAGGTGTTACTGACTTCTGCTACGCTTACAATGCACATATCGTATCAACACAGGAGCTAGCTCAGCACTACCCTAAAAACGTACACGCACAAAGCCTTACCCCGCTGCTACACAGATGTTACGCACAGATTACCTGCGCAACACCCTCCTGCCCACCAGATGGATTCCTTGGGAGGCACCTTTGGCACCTTATTTTGAAGAAAGTCCAAAAGAATTATGACTCCAAATGACCTGAAAGGCAGAGTGCTGTGCCAGTCCATGAAAGTCAGTAACACTGTCGAACTGGGGTGGCATAGAGACACGGCTCAGAAAGAGAAGAGGCAAACACTCAAAAAGCTCTCCTTGAACAGAGGCCCGGGGGATAGCAAATGGCAGTAACTCAAAAAAGCGATCCAGCAATAGGTTGATTACAAAAGGTGTATTTTGTGGCACATAACCCTGCAAGCGCTTGGTAGCTCTTCACCAGCAAAGAGAAGCGCTGGGAAAAAAGTTGTACCCCTTCTCATCAGCAGAAGTGAGCCTCTGGGCAGGAACACCCTGCAGGATGCATCTGCAACGCCAGACTGACCCTGCGCAACGACTGATGCTTAGTTTAGAGACAAAAGGCTATCAAGCACTAACTCGCACCCATCAATCGACGTGCTCACCTGCTCCACAGCCACGGGGGAATTGCAGCACGACGCACGCCTGACCTCCACAGCCTCCTGCTGGTGACTCAAGATGCGTACGTGCTGCCCTGTAAAGCACTACGCACCCGCAAGCGCCCTCGGACATCAAGGAGGCTCCAGGCACCCCCCACACCACAGCAGAGGCAGATCTTCAGCCACCAGCACAGGAATTATGCTAACACCAGCAGTACAACTCGGCCCATGGGCTCAGTAGGCAGGAACGGTAACAACCTCCCCAAAAACCTTGGTGTGCATTCAAACCTACCAGCAAAGAACAGCAGTCACAGCACTGCAATTCACTGCCACGCGATTTTCAAGGAGTCATGGGCAGGGGCAAGGTCCCGATGACAGTTTTTGCTGGTTGATTTGGTGGATGGAAAAAAGGCAGCCTTAAAAAAAAATGACAGCCCCTACTTCAGCCATTGTTTTGTAATTAATTTAGATGTAAAATGCAGTTAGAAATCTGTATCAAGCAATCGGATGAAAGGACACAAGTTTACGAGAAACAAAACTAGCAAGATGATTCTCACCACATGAGCAGTTTCACCAAAAAGTTTTCATGCAAGCTTCTCTGATGACAGCCAGTCTGCTGTGCTGTAAACATAATATGATAGTAGGCAGTAAAACATGTTTATTTGTTGCAGCTGGCTGCACAAGTCACTATGGGTTTCATTCTGAACCATCACAGTATGTTATACAGCCATCAACATGACACCAAAGGGTTTACAAAACTGCCTGATGACATTCTCGATTTTAAATATATGTTCACCCTGATTAAACTAAGGTAATAAATTATATTTTTATATATGAGCAATATGCAAATCACACAATAACCTATTAAAATTCCAAACTAACACATAGCATAAAGTTTTTAAAGATGCTAGAGCTTTCTCAGACAACTGAATTACAATATCCAACTATGGACTCAAAACTACTAGGAGTGGTCATTTCCAAGCATAGTTTGAATTGTCTTTGGAACTATTTTACATAAATCACACAAATCAAAAGGAAAACATCACATCATCTTTTATTCATTAAGCATGTATTTTAAGCCCTTACTGTGACAGTACTACTCACAATGTCTTTGAGGCCATACTTAAACTGGAAAAGAAATCTGCATTTTCAGTTAATAAATGAACACTAATTTGTCTTTGAGGGAGCAAGATCAATTGCTGTAGCTATGTAGACACCTATTGTCATTCTCTTGTCACTTTTTTTTTTTCATTCAAACACTCTAACACCTTAATATTTTAACAAAAAAAGTTGCTTTGCTCAAATTTGAGAGAAGGGTGGGGTTTTTTTATTATGAAGTGTGAAGATTTAAAGTATCTTCCACATTTAAAAAAAAAAAAACCACACACACACACACATTTTTTTTTATTCAAACAGATGGGATAAACAACTCCAGGCCACGCTCTGGTACCCATACAAAGCACTGACAAGCAGCACTACAGAGCAACTCGCTTTGCAGGAAAAGGTTTCCAACTCCAAAGAAATTACTTCCAAGATATGACAACGTTCATCAGAATGCATCATTTAATTTTAGTAAAGAATTAAACCTTGAGAAATTTTTCCAGCTAAAATTGATTTGGGTAACCTGAACTGCGACTTACCAAGGTGGGGGGTGGCGGGGCAGAAGTCACTACAAGGTCATGCACAGAGCATGTTGCAATGCTTTCACAGGATTTTCACAATTCTATATTCAGATCATTGAACAAACACAGATGACTCAGATCTCTGACAAACGGATGACCACATTTTTTTGGGAGGGAGGGGCATAAGGGCGGGGGGAGCAGGACAAGAGGTCTTGTTTTTTTCTGTATTACCTGGCAAAAGCATGTAAATATTTACAGAAAAAAGGGTGGCCTATAAAAAAGGAAATTCCCCTATTCCCCACTAACGCACCTTACGTTCTACAGACATGACAACCTTTAGTTTTAGCTAAGGTTCCTACACGGGGTTATGCCTTGGTCCCCTCCCACTTGCAAACGGCTGAAGCATGTGCTTATTTGCACTTTGAATCTGGCTTTGCTTGCACAGCTGCAACAGCGAGCTAACAACCTGCTCCACGTTTGGCACGGGCTGGAACTTGCACACTTTGCAATAAGGCAACTACCAGAGCAGTGACAGGCTGCTCACGGGTCGCTCTCCTGGGGGAAGCGAGCAAGTTTTCCCACAGTTGACTGTACAAGGTTCCTATAGCAGGACAGCATAAAGAACAAATAAGAACACAAATATGCAAACAGGTCGAGGTACAGTTCATCCATCAGCTGGTTCTTCCAAGTGTCAGACCCACGTATCAACTTCTGGCTGCTCCAGCATATGGGTACATTAAAAGCAGAGAGGGATAAGAAAACACATATATTTATTTCTGCATCCATTCTCTCTGAGACTTACTAGTCACTGCGTTTCTTGTTAGGAAGCGATTTGTGCCACTTTTCCCTCAAAAGTAAGCATCTCAGTGTCAAGAGACCATTTTTTGCCTTTGGGGAAGCAGAGCACGTGCTGCTGATCATGGGTAATCTGCAGCCACACACAGAGCTCAAGTGTCTGGATCCACATCGCAAACCACACACCACCAAGATTTGTCAAGGACCAGAATTAAAAGTATTTCTGGTCCTTTAAAATTCCTCCTACAGCTTGCTCTGCTGAACACATTCCTTTAAAAGACACTGCATTCCCACAGAAGCTGGAGTTATTCTTGCATGGGGTTCAGGTATTTTCTTTATAGAAGAATGCTGAGAAAATCAGGTTTCAATTACACATGTCTACACTGCAGCCTCTAAAATCAGAGTATATTAGCCTAGACTGAACCCCAGGTTTACACTGCTATAGGTACCCTGCCAGGTAGCATTCATTTCAATGGATATTATTAGTCACTTAAATTCCTTAAAAACTTGACCCTAAACTCTATTTGTTCCAAGTATCTACAAATCCCACCGACATGAGTGGAAATTGGGAAGCAGAAGAAACATAACTTCTATGCAAAATCTGGTTCCAGGGAAGGGAGGACAGACTGATTTCTTTCTCATGTCACAGCAGATTTGAAAAAAAATGAAGCAAAAAATTAAAAGATTCAACACATATATTTGAGGTCAGAAAAAGAAGGAAACATAATACCACCACTTCCAATCACCCTTAGTGCTTTCTTGCACACTGGTATTCCCTTGGCTCTAAATTCTCAGGTTGTATGCATAGCCAAAACTAGAGGATTTCAATGTGCAAGGTATTCGAAACAAAAGGAAAACTAACTGGAAGCTTGCTCCTCTCCGATTTTATGTGATTATTTTTTTTTGTTGTTCACGAGCACAAATTCAAGATAGATGCAAAACAATTGCTACTACCTGCCAGGAGGGTTTATTGGCTGCAACCACATAGTCTAAATTAGACGGTACCGCTATGTACATGAAGGAAAGCTTAGGCACTGCTCAAGAGAAACAGCATATCCCCAGGCAGAAAAACCTCACATGGTGAAGGATGTGGCAACATCGATGGCTTGGTTCAAACATCCAGTGACTCTATTAATCATTGGTTAAGAGATCCTTACCACCTATGACAGAGTCATCTGCAACTTACAACCTTGATTTGCCCAAGCCATTATAGTACCGTCATCCTCAATTACAAGCCAGACAACAGCAGCTGCTCCTCCTTTCTGCCTCACATGTTCAGCAGAAAAAGAAAAAGCTGGCCGGCTTCTCAAGACAGAAAGTCTATACAGACTTTTTCCAGCTTATTAGCTATATCTTGGGTTTGGTTTTTTGGTTTTTTTAAATGAGAAAATTGACAAAAAAATTACACTGCTTTTACTTGCATCCACTACCACCTAGGGGCCACCACCCTTGGATAACCACCTGCGTTACGCCTGTGCCACTATTTCAGGTGGGCCACATTCTGTGACTGAAGCTCTCCCTAGCGTAAATGCTTTCAAAGGTCGTTTAATTGGGAAAGAGACCGCAGCAAAGTACAGAAGAACAATGGCAACATTGCAAAATGTGGCGAGGAGGATTCCTGTGAGAAAGTTAGACAGCGCTCAAAATTAACGAAGATGCTCACGTTACATCTGTGACCGCTCCTGAGCTGGAACAGTGTCAGGAGCTTGCCGATACAGGAAAGCCCCACCAGAAGGAAGGACCCCATAGTCTTATAAACTGGATAAAATAAGTTTGTAGAGCTATCAAAACTAAATTTCGCCAAGTCCTGACACATGCTATCTAGTGACAATAAAGACCAGTATTGCCACTAAGAAGAAAAAATTAGGAAGTGGTAGGAGCATGTCTTCTCTCAAGCACCACTAAGATAATCTGCTTAGTTAAGACTAAGTCTTGACTACAAAACACCAGATCATGCATTTTTTGAAGGTCCCCTCTTTATTAGGCTGTCCAGAATGTAGTATGTTGCAAATAGCGGTGCTACGGAGTTTAAGATAAAAACCTGCAGAAATCAAGTTGGGTCTTTCAGTCTCATAAATTACTTTAAGAAGTGATGCTCATTTATACATGAGGATGGCAGAAGAGTGAAACCAAATGTTAACTGCAGATATTTAGTCTGAAGGACATACCCTGTCCAGGGCACTGTCAGAAAAAAACCCTATGAAATTAGCACACCAAGGAGGTCCTGAAACTGCAAATCCCGTTGCTTGCAGTCAGATGCGTGATTCAATTGACCTTGGAAACAGCTTCCAGAAGGGTATCACCAGGTCTATTACCACAGTCAGTCACTTCATCAACAACAATTAGAGCACTGACAACAGATTTATTCCCACCTCAGAAGAAAACACCTTTCAAGATCTGCTGCGAGTTGCAGCTCCAGAAGTACTGATCCCTTCACATCCACAAAACCAGTGATGATCTGGAGGAGTAGAGGCAGTACATTTATTGGTCCATTATCAAAACAGGATGAACCACTAAAACAGAGCCTTGGGCTTCCAGTTGATTGCTTATAAATTATTTATAGCTAAGCAGCCTTCAGGCCAAAACACGACAAAAAGCACAACAAACAATGTCGCCTGCCTCCCTCTCATGCACACACAGGTACATCGCCCTGTCTACCATTCCACATCACAACTCATCAGCTGTGCCCAGTAAAAAAAGTTTCTTTCTCTCCAAACAGACAGCACGCAGCTGTACACTTGCGAGCAATGCTCCGGAGAAGCTACAAGGATGACAGCAGAGCCACTAATAAAGTTCTCTCACTTCTCTGCTTCCATAGGCTCCAGCAGCAGACAAATTATGGAGAAACCAGCACGCTGTGGCAGCCATCTGCATCTTAAGTTTTTCAGCAAGATTGATGGTCCGATTAGCCAGGTCTGTTATGCATAACACCTTCATAAGGAGGGGCACGTGCACTAGTCTGCCCTCACCAGGCTGCCAGTGACAAATGCCGCAGTCCCATCGTACACACACTGGACACGTGGCACACATGAAGCTTACTTTAGATGTTCCCTTCAAAGAGGTTGACAATCAGATCATACCAGACAGTGACTACCGGTTTTTGCACCGTTTTTGTCAGGCCTTCAAAAGTTTTAATGCCCCCAGCTTGGAGGAGAAAGCAATTCTTTCTGCACAACGTATGGTTAGACCTACCACTGGACACGACCACGGTGAAACAAGGACAGAGTGCCACCCTATTCCAGCCAGGACCCTCAGCCAAACCACAACTTCAGAAAGTCAGCACACACTTCTTCACTGTTTTCAGCCAAACACTGGTAACTGGCACAGCAACTGGACACACTACCAATAGGCTTGAAGACATTTGGAGGCAACAGCCCTTGGGAAGGAAGGAAGGAAGGAAAGGAAAGTGTAAAACCCTCCAAAATTGGTCCTGAAGAGAATCACAGGTACGCATCCCGATCTGGGAGGTCTGTACAGACCTTGGAATCATGCATTGCTCCCATCTTTAACCACTGGGACAGATCCCACCGTGCTGAGGACGCAGGAGGAACTCGGCTGCACATTTTCAAGGGGCTGATCTACTCTGAACTTCCTGACATCCAGCCCATAACCTGGGCTGGTATTTACCATGGTAAGCACTAACGTAAGCAACAAGCAAGCTCAAGCTTTCCAAAGGGAAGGAAAAACAGCAGCAAGGGGAAATCACAGCCCTCATCCACACACCAGTGGGTACGCACCTACAGCTAGGGGAACTCTTCACAAGAAAACTCTGCCCCGTGGCTCATGCTCTGACACTCAGAAAAGGCAGCGGCAAAACTCCTACTGAGCCCAACAGGAGAATATTCAAGCTCTGACAGAGGAGGAGATACGGCAGATTTCACTAAAACAAGCAGCTTGTAGCAGATTTGTACTTAGCTGTTAAATACATATCTGAACAGGACCAGGTCGGAAGCAGAAAGAGGTTTTTACACACACATTCCTCCACAGAAGTCTACTGTAACTGCAATACACTTAGTTAAATGTACCCACCCACCACAAAACCCATTTCGTACCACACAAATCTGGCAGACTCAGGGTTTTTTGCTTATTTGTTTATTTGATTTGAATGAAACCACTGCATTCATATGCTCTGTCAAATGCAGAGAACTCCCAATGAACTGGCCAATTTCTCATTTGAGTCCCCAAACCTTTACTTTTATATACATTATGGAAGACAGCTTTAATTCTTTGCAGCTTCTGTGGTGCAAGTCATCTGCCAGACTGGCATTTATTATTTAATTACATATTCACACGCTTCAGCACTACACAGCTTTCACTTAGCTGCTTGGGTGTAATTTCCAGTGTCCTGGCCTCAGCTAGGAAGATTAATTACAGCCATTCTTTATATTTTGGAGACAAACATGAGAAGTTATCATTTTCTTCCCTAGGACTTGTCATACCACAACAGACTCAAAAGATCCTTTTTTCCTATAGGACTAGGAAAAAAAAAAACAACCCTAAAAAATAAATAAAAATCACACTTTCTACTTAAGGGTGATCTGAGTGACTAGGAAAAAAAAAAAAAACCAACCCTAAAAAATAAATAAAAAAAATCACACTTTCTACTTAAGGGTGATCTGAGACGTCATTATTTAAAAGGCAACAAAATCTAAAGAATGAGAAATTATTTCTAGCCATGAATGCTTTAAACCAAATCTAGACATGAATTAAGAATGGACAAAGCTAACAGCAGCACCACGTTACGGATGTAGTTAGTGCTATTCCACTGCCAGGCTCAAAGGTGCTGCGTAGTCCCACGCCCGAGGTCCACAACAGAAAAACACAGGAACAAAACCATGAAAAGCTGGAAGGAGCAATCTGACATGGAAAGGAACTGAAAATCTGAGCAGAGAGGGCAGACACATTTAAATCTCCCAGGTGAGACCTTGATCTCTCTAGGGGGGAACTGCAACACAACACACTAGCCCCCTCCAAAGATAAGGGCAGGCTGCCCTACAACAAGCAAGCATCTCAGGACCAAGAAATGAAGCGCTCTGCTCCAGCACCAAGACCCCCATCATCACGTAACAGATCGCCTGACACAGCGTGGGGGGTATAACCTCACGCGTAACCTGGCTACCACCTAAATGGCTGCTTCAACTGTAAAAAGCGGTCACCAAATAATAAATACGATGGGACACAGCAGGCAAAGAGCATGGAGGACAAGGGAAAAGAGCAGAGTAAGTTCAAGGGGACAAAGACAGCGGTGATTTAAGGTGTGAATGGGAGCTGATGAGGACAGCTCAAGGCAGGAATCATGGAAACCAGAGGAAAGCAGCACACAGGCGAACAGCAGGACAGGTTTTCAACCATGTGGATGTTCACTCACTCAACTAACAGCACGTATAAAAATCCAAAGTTGAACTCAGATCAGCTGATCCTAGACAAACTTCATCTTAATCAAAAGAAAATACAGATTTTCAGATTTTGTACAGTATCCAATGAAAACCATGTATGATGTGAGAAACAATTACTCATCCTTTTTTTTTTTAAAAAAAAAAAAAAAAAAAAAGAAAGAAAGATTTCCTCATCTCCTATCAAAGGGCTTTTTTCTTCCATGCACTACAGAAATAACTTATTTTCACCACTATTAAATCCAATATACAAAGCTACGTACTTTCAACAGATTTTCAGGTCACTTGCATTATACAAAAAGTACCATTCTGTACCAAATGCTGTTTAGCAGTTTTCTCTCTCATTCATATTCTGATCTCCATTTAACTTTCCGTCATCATGGGAATTCATCTCAATTCCATTATAAACTAAGCTGGGTCCCAGGCTATGTACCATCCCTGCATCATTCAGGTGTACAGCGCCTCAGGAACCAGTCAGCCATTGGGAACAGTTGTGGGATGTCACACCTTTTGGGCTTTTGTTCTCTCACAGTTATCCAGCATAAATCTCAACTGTATAGGGGAGGCAGATTTCACCTGGTGCGAGTGAGCAAGGACTGTGAGCAACCTCCATCGTGCTCTCTGCCCAGAGCTATGAAAATTTAGGAACAAGTGCTGGTCATACCCACTTACGCTGCGGAACAAGAAACCCCGCTGCTATAAATACAGCTTTGACTGAAACGCTGAGAACAAAAGACAGAAGTCACCCCAAGCCTTGCTGCCGGCTGGCATCGGGCCACTGAAAGCACAAAAAAAGACCCTGGGCAAGGCCTCGGTGGAGCGGTGGGCTGCCCCGATACCTGCGAGAGCTTGGAGTTCAGCTCGGGTCAGGGGATGCTCCGAAACTCATCCAGCCTGGAAGCCACAGCGCCCGTCAGTACTTCCCCCTTTACATATTATAGGTGCACAAATTCACACGTGTATTTATAACACAAGGTTAATACCAAAGCTCATTTTACTGCCAACTAGTTTCCAAAAGGTTTGGTTTTTTGTTTGTTGGGGTTTTTTTTTTTGTTTTTTTGTTTTTTTTCACATGAGGGAACTGCCTGGCACGAGGCGTACGCCAAGGCGGGCAACTTCCACCCCTCGCCCAAGCCCGGGGAGCCCCG
>NW_009259596.1:1092543-1116936 GCF_000687185.1 Egretta garzetta
GGGCGGCGGCGCTTCTAAAGCCTGCTGAGTATGGGCGCGTACCTGCGAGGCTGAGTGGAAGTGACAGCTCGGGGCGTGCCCGAATTTCGGTGGGAAGGAGCGCGGGTTTCCTTCAGGGGAGCTGCGCCCGCCCTGGCTGGTTTTGGCTCTCGGCCTCTGGGGCAAAGCCCGTAGGGGGCATCCCCACAAATGCGTGCCCTGCTGACAGGCGCTCACGCTCAAAACCCCTTTTAAGGCGAGGCTCGGGGGTTAGTTTGCTTTTTTCCTTCAGGGGAGACGTTAAGCGATGGGCTCAGACAAGCAGAAATACACGAAACCCCCCGCTCTTGTGGCAGGTTGGCCCGGGGTGGCAAATACCTGACAAAACATGGGGGGGGGGGAGTGTGTGTTGCAAGATTTCGCAGGCGTTTCACAAGGTTTTAGCGCTGTTGCATCGGAAATTAAACCCTGCTGGCATCAAACACAAATCTGGTCATTGACAGCCCAATGCCCGTTCCCCGCCACCAAGCAGGAAATATAGAAGCGCAACCATGCTGGAGATAAATGATTCCAGAAAAGGGCAAAATCTGGAGTTATTATTTAGGCAAAACAGCCATTGATTTGCCCCATACTCTGCATGGTACTCGCAGATGCCACAACTCAGCTGAAAAAGTCACCCTGTCTCTGAAATCTGTTAAAAGTGTGTGTGCATCTGCTGATGAGGGTGATAAATTCCTACTGATGTCTATATTGCTTCATTGTATACATCTCTCCATATTTTAAAAGGAAAATTTGTAGTTGAAAACATAGTTGAAAAGGGTTATACACAGAGAGAGAGAGAGAGCAAAGAATTTTCCATGACTACTTTTAAAGGTGTTGCGGTGCCGCCATCACAAAAACTAGAAGAAAATACACCGAAAAACATTTCTTAACTAGAAGAATAAAATTGGTTTTGGTACGTGTTGTATAAAGACTGCTTTAACAACTCCTAGCGAAAGCTGAGAAAGAGGGGGGGAAAGGATGGAATGGATGAAATCTAGCTGTTGTGAGGCCAAAGAAAAACCTGTTTCGCGAAGCAGTGGAAACAATGACTTGGAAAAACACACAAACTCCAGATATTCAAATTCTTGTCACCGAGGCTGTCGGGGGGATCTCACGTCAGCTTTCATTTCCAGGATTTCGTGCCATTAGTAATGAATCGGGGCAGGCCAACTCTTCAGGTGTATTTACCCCTCCTTAAAAAGAAAGTAAAATGGACATGGTCGGACATAAAATCCCATGCAACAGGGATTTTATGCCAAATTTATAGAAGTGAAAATGGTAGTAACGTTGAAAGCACTCAAGAATGTTGCAGAAATGTGGTGCGTGAAGATTTTTCTTCCTTCAAATTTGCTAAGCTTTAACTGCTATTTTGATTCTCTTTTCCGGAATCAAGAGCCCCTCCGGCAAGTTAAGTATGCCACGTTTCTAATCTTCAGTGAATATTGCTAATTCCATACCTAAATAAGGCAAACTGAGCTAAGACAGAAACTGCTAAAAGGTGACATTGTACATTCATTGTGCTGTTTACATACCATTCATTCCTCTTATTACTGATGACTTCAGATGAACACAGTCAGCGAGACAGATCTTGAACAGGTCCGGTATTCTCAGTGAACCCACGCCAGCTGACAAAAATAGTGTCAGTTTACAACCGAGCTCCAGCTTTGGCTGAGGACAATACAGTCTGTTACAAACCAAATTAAAAATAATTGAGGTTGCGTTTGCGTTATTGGTTATTCCTTGGGAGAGAATAACTGACCTGAACAAGGTTTTATAAAAAATGCACTGCAAAAATATTCAGTTGTCTTACACCCAGCGATTTTTCTTTAAACGTGCCTAATACAGCAAACGAGAAGTTCTCTTACTTGTTTCAGATATTTCTTGGCTTAGAGCTGAACTATTCCTAGTGCATAAGGAATTTGAAGAAAGGAAAAAGAAAACCAGTCTCTTAAACCTCTTGTTACAAATCCTGCTAAAAATGACACTTCCAAGATTTTATGTCTCTGAGTTTCCATTCTTTGAGGTCTCTGGTCATTAGATGCTTTCAGACTAATTTTTAAAATTCTGTTACAATAACTCCATCACAAATATGAAGAGGATACCCTAGTGGGTTAAAGAATTTTTCTGTCCTTTTGCTGTTAGCTGAAACTTTATTCGTCCAGAAGAGATTTTGCTCAAAACCTAAAGAAAACAGGTCCTATTTATGAATGTCTGCCCAACGCCATGGGGTCCAGAGGGAGGTCCCTTTGGAATACTGCTTTCTACCAGGCTGTCAAGCTTTGTAACATTTCCGTGATGTCAACACTGGGAAAGAAATACACAGAAAGTTCCCATGCATTCAAAACAGTAGCTAAACTGGAAGTATTAGCTAATTACCCCCCCAAAAAACCCAGAGAAGCTACTATCCTGCTTCACTGCATGCTTTGTTGTTTTCCTTTAAACTAAATACTTCAGATTTTATTTAGGGCAAGACAAGAGGAGATTTTTTGCAAACGGAAGTCTAATGGCGAAGCTCTGCCTATTTATAATTTTTTGAAAGAAGAGTTTGCTGTAAGCAAGTAATGCTTCTTTAATGTGCAGCCCGGAGGCTTGGAAACTATTGAAGCCTTCCAGTTTGGTATTGCTTGCTTGGATTCTCCAATGTCTAATAAACTACAAATTGTGAAGCTTTTTTCTTTGACAGGGCATCCACAACAGCTTTCTAATATGAATTCTGTAGACTTAAATGAAAGTGTTCATGATACAGCCCTTCCATCAATGGCAGAGGAGGGGGATGGAAATACAGGTAACTCCAATAATCTCTCTTTCCTCTGCATAACTGCCTATTTTAATTTGATGTATGGAAACTTAATATCTGTAAGCTAGGGCCTCTGTCAAATGCGCTTGAAATTGGCCAACAGGTTAAAAGCTATTAGAAGAGTGTGGATTGACGGACATATGTCTGCGTGAACACTACAGTGTGATCTCATAAGCCCCTCCTCATCAGGAAACCCGACTAAAAGAGGAGTAGGTATTGAAGACACCCATCCAGCACATAGCTGCAAGCATCTTTAATTTAAACTACATGAGTAGCCTGATCAAGTGGAATAGCATTAGGCATGCGAGTACATTTGTAGGTAACAATTGCCTGATCCTAGATGGCAGGAAACTTTATCACTGAAAAACCAATGAGTTATAGTAATGCCTTTTTATATGCTGCCATGACGTGAAGAATTACTCAGATCTGAGTACTGAATGGAGGAACATACACATGGATGTGCTCCGGCACATACTCGTTTAATTCTGTGTGGTATCATTCAGCTCGGGCTACTCCAATGAGCAAATTGTTCATGCAGAAATTTATGTACGTACAGTAAATATGTAAATAGCTGACACTGACCTCTGAGGATGGGCTTCTGAAGCTAGCTGGTGGCTTGTCAGTGTCTCAGGTAGGCATCTCACCACTCGCTCTCACTTTCTCAGTGTGTTACTTGATCGTAATGTTACTCTGTACTTTGGTCCTGTCTGCATAGCATAGCTCTTTCTCAGCTTTTCTCCAGGTCTGTCTGCTCCTCAGCCTTCCTCAGTTTCCTTCCCTTCGCTCCTTGAGCCAATTACTCTAGAGCCCTTCTGTCCATGTTTCCCTTTTCTTGTTCTTTGCTTGGTACACTGCTTAATTTTTCCAGGGTCTGGTCTGCCTTGTTTTTAAGCCTGGTCCTCAGCACTGGTTATGACTGTCTGCCCAATCAATATCCCTCCCTAATGACAGCATGGGGAAAATCTTTTTAGTAGGGCCAGCTGTGACAGGACAAGGGGTAATGGTTTTAAACTAAACCAGGGTAGGTTTAGACTAGATATAAGGAAGAAATTCTTTACAGTGAGGGTGGTGAAACACTGGAACGGGTTGCCCAGAGAGGTAATGGAGGCCCCATCCCTGGAAACATTCAAGGCCAGGTTGGACGGGGCTCTGAGCAACCTGATCTAGTTAGTGGTGTCCCTGCTCACTGCAGGGGGGTTGGACTAGATGACCTCTGGGGGTCCCTTCCAACCCAAAACATTCCATGATTCTATGATTCTATGATTCTATGATTAATATCAAGGGCAGGATGGAGGTTTGCTTAAGAACAAAATTCTCAGATACACAGATATCCATCTATAAAAGTGGGGGTGTGCTAGGTGGCTCAGGAATAACCTGACGGGTAAATGCGTGTTTGTAACAGGACCCAGCATTGCTCAAGACCCGTGAGGTAAAAGCGCCCTTCTTCCTTTTGAAATAAAGACATCAAAAGACAACAGTTTCTAAAGCTTGGGTTTACAGTTTCTAAAGCTTGGGTTTACTGGAACATGAAAACAACAGTCTGGAATAAGGTAGCACTTGAAAAAAATAAAATACAGAAGATTAAGAGATTAAAATCATAGTCTTGAAAACACTCTGGCTTAATGAGCTCTTGCAAATGAGCTTCCCTGCTTCCTAGTTCAGCAACTTCCCATGGCTCCCTGAATTGAAATAACACCTCAGCAGATTTTTTTCTGGGACTCTGACAATTTTCCTTTTCTCCATCATTTCAGAGGTTTTGCTACAGATCTGCTCTCCTCTCCCGTCAACTATCTCTTCATCTGAGCCTAAGATGGATAAATCCCGGAGCAATGTGGTCTGACCTCACAGCTGGTCCCTTCCAGCCGAGTTACCCCCTAAGCCTATGTTTCTACTCCTTTATTCTCTGTCTCCTGTCCTGGCCATCGGTGTCCCTCTAGAAGCTCCTCTGGGTCACCCTTTGGCTGGGGAGCAATCTCCTCTTTTTTTTCCTTAACTAGAGGACAGCAGCAGCAGTGACGAGGCAAACAGCCTTCCTCTTCACAGCCAGCAAAACTCTTCTTAACAAAATGCACAATACATAATTTGTACACAGTACATTTTGAGCAAGCAACCAAGGATTCCCTGTGAAGATGAGTATGGATATAAGTATGGATGAGCATGGATTCTTCAAAGTCAGGGCATCTGGAACAAGAAAAAGAATGGAGCAAAACAGTAATGCATGTTAAAAATATGATAATAATATATGGTATAGCAGCTGGAAAAACGAAAAATGAGAAGATTCAAATTTGCTCTTAATACTAACTGAAAAAGAACGAGTCACATTTTTCAGTCTTTATGTGTTTTTTTAAAAAGAGCATAAAAATCTGCATGTCAAACAAATGATGTGAGAACCAAATTCAGCTGGAAAAATATGTTGTTGATATCAAAATTAATATGTTAGGAATAACAAAAACGATGCGGCCGATAATCAGAAACAGATGAATCTGGCGCTGTGATTTCTAGGTCAACAGTCTTGAGATGTGCTACACAAGCCAGGAGATGAGAATCTTTAGTAGGGGTGCACATCAACTCATTAGGAGTTAACTCCCTGTTAGGACAATCTGGAGATCCCATCCATTCCAGAAAACTTGCAGAGCCAGCGAGAGGTGGAAGGTTGCTACCAGAGCTTATCACTAAAAGTAGTTAAGCAGACAGTGTAACTGTGAATTTCTTAGAAGCAAGCAAGAAAATGTCATGTGGTCATAGAGCTCGGGAAAAAGAAAACTTTATGGATTTAAAAGAGCAGTGCTGTTTTAAAGTGACTCCCAAGGTGAGCCCAGCTAGAGGACCTGAAAAATATGAAGTTGGATTGTTTTATCCCTGCCATAGAATGAATTTCTTTGCTGTTGATCCTAGGGCACTTCCCAGTGCCTGTTCTTCCTCATCTTATTCCCCCCTCCCAAAGTATGGATTTCAGTTCAACAGGAAGATCTTGCCTGTTTGAAGACTAAAGACACAGATTGAAAAATCCTCTCTGTTGTTTTCTGGTGGCTTTTCTTCAATATACAGTGCCTGACGTTATAACGGCAGTCACAGAGGTTTAGCTAGACATTCTCTTCTAGTTAAATCCCGTAAGGAGGCGTTCAGCATTTGTAACTGCTCCGGAAACAAGGAAAGGCACAGTGATATTCAGAGTCCTGTTTATTACGGCCCGCGCTTCCTTTCCAGGCACAACAGGGGATTTTACATGAGCAAAGAGCACACTGTAATATCTGTGATGTGCCAGTAGCACTGCTGCTTATCAAGGTTGCATGACACTTCTTATCATAAAGCCCTGGTGCTGCAGGGAAATAAAAGGGAGATCTCATCACTAGACAGTAGCTGCTTTGGAGAACTGGAGTCAGTCTCCGCTGCAGAGCTGCTCTGTGGCAAGTTCCTTTAATCACATTTTTCCCGGGCGGTTATTTTGTTCTTTGTTTTCATTGTCCAGCTCAGGATTGCACAGGCCGATTTGCAGAAATGTTTAAACATTCACAACTGTATCTGAAGCTACTGGGAACTGCCCTTTGAAAATACGAAATGTTACCCATTGTGAACTGCTCAGATGGATCAGCCTGAATTCTCAGATACTCGTGTCGTACAGCCCGAGTTTCCCAGCTGTAGGGTGGAGACGACGGAACTCCTTTCTTCCAGGGCAAGTGTTGTGGAGAGGGGCGTTTGTGCAACATCTATGGGCCATGACAGCCACAGAGCAGGCGAGTAGGAAAGGTATGGCTGTCCTCACAGCTGAGACTCAATAGTGGAAAGTAAATAGACCACATGCTGAATGAAGCTAAAAGAATACACTAAAAGGCTCATTCTTTGCATGTAATGAAGCAAGGGTCAAGGGGAAAAATGTGTATGATTGTGTAACTAAAGCCAGCATCATAATTTAATAAGGGATTAAAGATTCACAGACATCTGAGTGAAAGACACTTCCTTATTTTTCAGTGTTTGACAAATTATCTCTTAGGGCACTTTTTCTTTGGGGAGGTCCTGGCAAACATAAAATAGGTTTTCAGAACAGACTCCCTTGCTAACTGATGTGAATGTGCCGCTCTGCACACAGTCACTCTGCGGTACAGAGTTGCTGTCCCATCCCGTTGTTCCATCTAAGTACACATACCCTGATGGGATTATTTCCTGTAATAGATGTCCCAGGTCTGAAAAGTGTGACAATCAGAGCTCAACTCTGATTAAGAATTAGCAGAAAACTTAGCTAGAAGCAATGAAGCAAAATCTGGTGTTGTGAAGCATTAGAAGAGCACTTAAGTGATCATCAGTTTCCTTGTGGCCTTAAAAGGCCAGGAGAAGTATTCTCCTTCTTCCCATTTGCTTCACCTTCACCACATTTCTCCTTACCCTTCTTTTTATCTCCACTTTTTTCTTTCTCCTTTTCTAAATATCCTCTGCAGCTAACCTAGTTTTCCTCCTAAGTTGCCGTTCCTTGTCCAGATTCTGCTCTGCATCGAGATTGTCATCCAGGAGCCATATAAAGAAGTGTCCGAGGTGACAGCTGTGTCTGGATCACTTACACCAAAGCCTACTGATGGCAAAGCCTGGAGCTACGACGCATGAGATGCCTTAAGACAAATGGTGTTCCCTTCTCCTTGGATCTGAAAGCCCCCCTGGCTGGCTCCCATGAAAATCCATGGGGTTTTCCCATGAAAATTGCTGCTGAAACTGTCATTGGAGGCTTGGGTGAGATGCAGGAGAAAGCAGGACACAGAAATGAGAGAGATGAGTGGAAATTCAAAGCCATTAAGAACAGGTTAGATAAAAGAGCATGATGTAAAAATCTGGAGAATGATGGAGGGATGCTGAGGCTTGAAAAAGAAAACAAGGGATATGAAGACACCTGAACTATATCTTACTTTGCTGTTATAACGCCTGGCAGGAAGCGTAGAGTGAAGATACTTTAGACTGAAGCTCTTTAGAGAAGGAAAGAAAAATTGTCTGGCTGCAATTTTCTTCATTCTAGTAAAGTTATTTTTCCATGTTAGAAGACATACTTTTTGCCATGACTTTTTAACTCTAATGCGTGATAATTAGATCTGTATTGGACAGAGGTACAGGCCTGCCAAGATACTTATCTAAACAGAAAAAATATAAAAGGCATGGAAAGTCTTTATGAGAAGGATGCCTCTCAAAGCATCATCTATTTTACTGAATATCTGGAATTGTCAAGTGCTGGGTCTTAATTGCTTTGAACTTGTGTGGAGAAGAAGTGAACATACTTAGGTATCTAAGCCAAAACTGTTTTTATCCCCAGAACGATGAGTGAGACCAGGGTCACTATCATATTTTTCCTTGACAGCGTAATCAGTCTCACATTTCTGCAATATGAAGGATTCTTCATGTCAGAAAATAGGCTAATATCATGAGAGCCAGCAAGTAACTAGCTTTCATTAAAGTCAGAATCAGAAATGATCTTACATGGGACAGAGGATGACTGTGACTTCCTCACTGATTTTTTTCTACTTCCTGTATATTATCTGAAGCAGGTTGCTTGTGCCTAAATTTGAGCCATCTTTGTGCTGGTTTTTTGTCGGTAGTGCTCAGCATAGACTCTGATTTTTCCTTGGAGCCTCTATACACTTGCTGCAAGACAAACAGTGATACTTCATAAATGTGTACAGCAGAATCATTGTACAGTTTCCTCTGAACACAAAACCTCATTATTTTCACAAGTACTTGTAATTCTCAAGTGTCTTGAATCTTAAGTTGACAGATGAGAATGTATGGCATTTACTTGTTGAAATTCCCCCATAAAGAGTCTCTTTATAATACCTTTCATGAATGTAGCCCATTTTTCAAGGGGGTGAATTGCTGCTCGTCATGTAAACAATGTGTTATTGAAATGTTGATGCATTACTCCTGTGGACCAAACACCCTGGGGAGGGTGGGTGCTGGATTTGCCATGCAGATGTAAGGACGCAGAACTGGACTGCCACTCAGTGGTGCTGGAGGTCACCAGTTCTTGTGCCACTACCCACTGGCACTGACATGGCTGAACACAGCTACATAATCAACCAGATAAGATAAACTGGTCAGAAACAGGGGTGCAGAAATGCCATACAACTTCAGTATAACATCCTGGCAAAGCCAGAGTGATTATAAATAGACTTTGCAAGCAATTCTGAAAAACACAGTAGGAACCCAAATGCCATAAAGCTCAATTTTGTCTGACACTAAAACACCATTATTAAAGAGAATTGTCTGCTCTGATCTATCACATCAGTGACCTGCACACTTACCTACTGTCATTTATTCATCATTTTCCACGGAAGGTGTTAAAACGACATTGCAGTCCTGCTGGATTGTTTATCAAAGAGCTCTTGCTTCAGTACTACAGCACTGGGATGCTTTTGATAGCTATGACATGCCTTAGTTTAAATCTTCTCTGTTTGCACCACACGTATCAACTCTTCTTTTGCAGGATCAAAGGATATCTCCCTGCACGTCAGAAACTCATTAAATCTATATTTGTAAATAAAGCATTTGTTCCACAGCACCAGGTGTCCTTGAACCATGACAATGAACAGCTCCATAGAGCATGTCCGAAATGTACTCAAGGCTTCACTGAATGATGAAAATGTGACTTGTCCGTTTAGTGTCCTGGGAACAACTTGCTATGGCCTATAAAGCAGTAGAAAAAGTGCACACAATGGTATCTCCAGAACTGAAAGACAAATCTAATCAGACTCCCATCAAATGGCTTATTTGAGACTGAAAAATTGCTGGACTGATTACAAAGTTTGCTTTGTAGATTAATAGGCTGGTTTAATAGCCATAGTTCTCATTGTGTATGAACTACTGCTTTATGCACTTTGTTGTACAGATATTAATTGCTTTGGCTTTTATGTAACATATGTCTATATTGCTGCTGCTTTTGCAAATGAGACCTGCCTCGGGTAACTTTTTTGGCCTGTGATTTGCACTTTTTTTTTTTTTTTTTTTTTTATGAATGAAAAAGAAGTCAATCTGTTTTCCAAGTTAGAATTCATTTTCAGGTTTATCAGCAGCTAAATACCCAGACTGATATTCATGCTTCATAATTATTGAAATACATTTAATTCAATCTAGTAAGACTTTAAAAATGGAAGCAGAATGATTTATACAAAAAGCAGTATTTTATAAAAAAAAACTGATTAAAATACTAATAAATCTTCTTCTGGGGACACCTTACATTTGTAAGGAGCTGCTGGATCTGGAAGATGAACAAAAAGAACTTTTGTCTGCGTCACATCATGACAACAACTTCTTGGTATTGATGCTAAAATGGTTAGGGCTCGCCACAGGCTCACACTGCACACCGCTACCCAGCAGCACAGGCTTGCTTTCCTCCATCCCCACTTTCTGGTACTTGGGATGGCAGTTTTCACTGCAGAAGGTTCAACTGTGATTTCAGAAAAAAAAACTCTACAGCCTATAAAATCCCTGTCCTAGCTAATAATGAACTACAGTGACAATGAAATTTTTCAGCATTTCATCCTTTTTGTTTATACAGCCATATCAACTAAGGATTCCACACCCCTGTCAAAATCAAATGCCAGATGTTATGCTTGACTTTTAAAGAAGCCAAGGGAAGGACAGAACATTTTCTTGAGAGGGGAAAGCTGCACTGTCAACAAATTTTGAGAAGAACAGAGGTAAAGGGGTGAAATGACTGGGTGGAAGTACAATTTCAAGACTAGAATAAGAAATTCCAATTTCTTAAGTATGAAGGAAGCTGCATTTCTGGTTTTGACCACTCATTTGACCTCTTCCCTCCTTCTAGCTTTGACATAATTTTTCTGATTTTCTTTTCTGAAGTGATTGCTCTTCTTAGCAAAATGTCCATTTAGTTTAGCCTTCTCTTCATTAAACACTGACCTGGCTAGGAGATTGCCATCCAAATGATTTTTGACCAGCCACCGTTGTTTCCTACATGCTGCCTGGCTATATGTTGGCCTTTCATGAGTGACCGTGACTTTGCAGTCTTCTCTCCTTCACAGTCTTCTCTCATTTCTGCTTCTTGCATTACTCATCTGCCCTATTCCCTCTCTTCTCTTTCTTACCCTTAAATCTTTCTCTTTCTTCCTCCCATCTTCCAGACATAGGTCATTTTGAACAGCAATTTCCTTTTATGTTGTGCAGCCTGAATTCTGCTAGACAAATCCTTCTGGCTACTTGGAGCTCCTCACTGTAAGCCTTTCCATTCTTCCTTTATCTCTCATTCTGACATTTCTCATGTGCTCTATCTTTAGTTTTCAGCAGGTCATCTAATTCTTTCATTTTCTTGTAAGCATTCTTCAGTAAAACTTTGCTTCTACAAGCTGATGTAAGTGAAATCCATCTCTTGGAAATTCCTCCCTTTCTGTATCTGCCCATTCGCAGAAGGTTCCTTCCTTCTCTGAAATTATGAGATGATTCATTTGCAGCTGGGACTGAGCAGGATTTTTCATATCATCACATATGGTCTGTTTGTTAAGAACGTACTTTACTTAGCTACACAGGAAAAAGGAACCTCCCCAAATAAGAAAACAAAAGTTTAGGTGGCTGAACAACAAAGACGGAGTTATGTGTGACATGACCATCATTTAAATATGTATCTGTATACTTACAGATACTGTGTTGGTGTTTTTTCATGCTGTTGTTTTCATGCTTATATATAACATACATACTTAGCAACTATATGTTGTACTCCTTAACACTGACATATTTTTGCAACATGGTTTGTTACTCTTTTCTAAATCTGACAGCATAAAGGTTTAAGAATGTTTTACTAGTTGTTAGATACTCAAAAAGCTTGAATGATGTGATAAAAACGTATTGATCTGAGTTATATTATTTAAGTACATTTAACACATTGGCCCGGTCATCACTATTGTTGGAAAAGAGGAGTTCTTTATGTGCAGCATTATATCATGTGCATTTTCTGTTTCCTTCACCTTATAATACAAAGAATCAAATAAAAGTCCTTTCATATGATGAAATTTATATTCAAAGAAGGAGGCATCGTTTGATAGAGGTCTTAATGTGATAGAATAGTGGCTGTGCTCGACTGACCGGTACCCACGGGTTTTGTGGTTTCTCGGGTCCCCTCTCAAACGAACCGTTCTCCTTTATTCCATAAAGCAGTGTGGCACCAGTGATGGACCTTTTGTGGGATCACCATTATGTATGGGGTCCTTAAAGTATTAAAGTCTCCACTGGGAGATGTCTGCCTTACAAGGTCTTCTGAAAATACGTAGATAAAGTACATATATGGTTTGTCCTTTACTAGTCTTTTTTTATACAAGTAATAATAGGAACAAGAGGAATTTATTACTAAAACAGGATGGCAATGCCTGAGAAGTTGTGCAAGTGAAGCATGTCATCCTTCAGCCCACAGATTTGTTACCTTTCACGTTCACTCCATGTTGAACGGAGACAAATACTCAGAACATATGGAAAAATTGAAGGTGATTAAGATAAAGCTATTCTGAAGCCTGATTTTGCCATTCAATAGTGTTGTTTCCATAGTAACTCCGGCATCACATGGCACCTGTGTACACGATGCAAAGGCATTTCTTAAAGTTACACAAATACTAACAGGAAGGGCAAACTTCTGTGATTCCTTTATCAGTGTGAAGTGAGTATTTTATTTCCATTGAAACCATAGAATTTTCCATAATTCACTGGGTACTTAACATTGTAAGCAAAGTATTATTCATAAATGAAAACCATGCAATATTTAAAGATAAAAAAAAAAAAAAAAAAAAAAAAAAAAAAAAAAGAAAGGTTTTGTGAGGAAGGAGGAGAGCAGTGGGTTAAAGGGACAGCTGGTGCGTGCGTGTTACCCGATAGGAGAGCTCTGCTCTCTGTTACTATTTTGTTACTGCAAATGATAGCTGCCAGTAACTGAGTGAATGAGGCACGTGTATCACCCAGCCATATCCGTGCCTTCAGCCCCCCTGTGAACAGCCTGGAGGATACGGCCTCTACAGAAAATCCTTCAGAACTCACCAGAGGTGAGGAGGCTGGCAGGATTCTACAGAAATTACTTTAAAACTTATAGAATTTGTCTGAATATGTGTCCTTTTGATTTTTGACATTATCTTACAAGACGCTATAATGAGACTATTACTTCCTAATGAAATCCGTAAGATAAAAAACGTAACAGAGTTCTAACATTCCATTAAATTCTGTAGGTTTAACTTCATGATGCTCTCTTTGCCCTTCTTCAGTTTGGTCTTACAAAAAGCTTACATAAAACTACAGACACCTCCACTGAAAATATGCATTCTTTTCTTTTTCTATCCCTTTCACATTCTGAATCTCTAAGTATATATTGTATCAACTGAAATGAGATATGCAAGGACAGATAATGGGGAACAGTGTTATGACCAAGATCTGAGTACCATTGCCAAAGAAACACATGCATGTATACGTGCGTATTCACACGCATGCACATGTAGATATATAGAGGGGATGCGTGTTTGGAAGGGGGTGATTAAAATTCATATCTGAGTGGGTGATTAGAGCTGAAGTCTTCACCAGATGACGATACTTCTCCTTGACTCAGATGTGCTGGTTCTGAACTAAGAATTTGTATAATATATTGATTCTTAACAGTGAATAAATTCTTGCATCTCTGAGACAGACAGCAGGCACAGAGCACCTCCAGACTATATTTGAATTGTATGTATAGAAAGGCACTGTATGTATACAAAGGCATTTAGCTCTGGCTACTACTAATTTTTCAGGGCCCTGTAAAGTCTCTGAAGACTTACCCGGCCTGCACTTGTCTTCCTTTTAGCATCTTGATGTGACCGTATCACTTGCTGCCTATGCTATATGTGTAACAAAATGTCCCTATATTTTTGAAAGCAAGTGCCAAGGAGTGATTGCACGTTAGCTTTATGCAGTTAACACTGCTTGAAAACGTAAAAGGAAGAACATTCACAGTAGACAGATACCTGCACAGGTGTATTATGCTTTTACTTATCTATATAATAACTTCCAGTCCTAGCGTGATAATTTAATCTCTCCATTTGGTTCCAGCTCGTTCCAAACACTGTCCGATTTGGCACAGAAACTCCCAGTTCTCTGTTGGAAACCAAATATTTTTCTTTCCAGGGGCAGACGTTGCTCAGTCAAGTTCAACTAAGTGGCCCACAAGGGAGCCGTCTCTGTTGTCCAAGCTAGGAAGATACATTTATGAGCCAGCACCAGTAAATAAAGAAGGCGAGCTACATCTGTCCTCCAGCACTTGAGGTCACTGAGCAATTCCAGAACCGTAAGTCACTGATTTAATGGAATTTCCCATTCAAATGATTAGGGCACATTAGACCATATCATAAGCCAAAACACTGGATTCTTAGTGCATTCCCGTAAAAAAAAAAAAGCCATGAATCAGGTTTTTCTGTCTGGCATTTCCTACATAAATTTTATCTAATTCTATGAAAGAGTACAGAAAAGTTTGGAGAGAAGAATCTTTTGAATGTGAAATATTGTGTGCCTTTTAATGAACTCTGCAGCCTCCAATGACCCTCATCCCTGAAACGAGCCAAGGCCAGTCAGAGAATTCATTTCTAAAATAGAGGGATGCAGCAGGGGCGAGGGGAGGTGCTGGGGAGGGCCCGGGAGAAAGCAGCCCCCCGTAAGGGCATGCTGACCAGAGACCAGGGGGTCATTCCCGCGAGCAGACAGAATGTGCTCCAACCCCAAGGGTTAGCTGTGGACCCTGCCAGTCACGGGGCTGAGGAGGGACGAAGAAAAAGAAGTAGAGAGTGCTCGTTGGGGGTGAGAGGTCATTTTAGCTCAACAAATGTATGATCGATTATCCAGCCATTGCGCATCACTACACAGAAAATGAATGCATTGCTCCAAGATCTACCATTTATTCGAATAGAAGACCATATGAATTAAAAAAATGCAATTATAAACCACTACAATCTATTCTTGTAAATTGCCTGTTGTAATTTTAGCTCTAGACAACAGTGACAAATTACAGTCCTCATTTCAAGGATATGAGATGCATTACATAATGCAGATCTATGGTGTTTAGGACCATTAATCATCTTCTTCTGGCAGCACCGGTTGTGTTAATCCTGTTTACAAAAGAAGAGACCTGCTAAGACATACTATTTTAGGCTTTTCTTCTTCCAGTAGATACTCTTTAGAAGCAAACATCTGTAATCGGAATTTATGTTTAGCCTCAAAATGGAAAAATAGCCCAGATGTAATCACAGCAAAGAAATGTTGACATCCGTGATAAAAAAGAATTAAGACCTGTTCCTATTTTTACCAAATACTTATCTGTTACTATGTTAATTAGCAGCTAAACTTTTTCATAAAATTACAACAATGTGTTAGCTGATAGTTTTAAGATTATACCTTACACAAAGAATTTAGGGGCCATTGGATTTTTCTTAAAAATTTGTAAAACACACTCTTGGAAGGTATATAAAGTTCTTCAAGTTTTCTGTCAAATTTTTCAAGTGAGACTCTCCCTCTCTATATACAGAACATTGTCAATCACAGAATACCAGATTTCACTGCTAACAAAAGTCAAAGTTAATGATACTGAGATATAAATACAAACACAGTCAAACTGAAATAATATGAGTTTATAATCATAAATATTTTTTATTAAATCTGTCCCCTGTTGATGAAAGGTGCTCAATACCAGGTTAGACCAGGAAATATTTTTTTGATCCTGTAAGACCTCTTAAGGTTTCTTAAATCTTCTTTACTAAATGACACTAACCCCTTTCAATTTTATGGATGCACAGATAATAGTCTGGCAATGAGAGGAATTTACCTAGGATGTGAAAGATCCAGGTTCAGTCTGCACGTCTGCCGTTCCTCCCTGTCCCAGAAATCTCCTCCAACCACCAGGAAATCAACTCTGTGATGGTTTGCCTAAGCCAGACAGGGATTACAGCTTTTTGTATTCTTGTATTTTGTTTAAATTCTCTGCAACAAAGCTGTGAGGCGAATACCCAACATCCTGGATAGACAGAATAATCATTGGGCCAGCTCTATAGCAGTGTCTCTCACACCTAGCAGTCAGGGGACCAAGTTAAGATCAAGAAGAAAAAATCTCAGGCCCAACACCTAAATAAGGCAGAAGAGACTCCTGAATTTGCTGCTTATCTCCCGAGAGAGCTTCATGATCACTAGGCTGTTACCTACTATACCTCTCACTCTCTTTGAGTTTTGCATTTCAGTAGAAGTTCTGTTGAAGCATCTAGGTTCTTGCAAGTCCTTTAGCATATAGTCAATGAGTATTTTCCAGCTAAAAAATGTTTCATTGAAGAATTCCCAGTCAGCTGCATTCCCAAGGGTTTTGCATTAATCTTTAAGGGCAGGGACACAGAGAAGAGCAGAGAAGATCTGAGATTGTAACTAAGTGGAATAGAGGATTTCTTGTTAAAGGGGAAAAAATACTTTTTGTTTTCAAATCGAACTGGAGTAAAAAATGCAGTAAGTTTATTACTTTCCTTATAAATTATTGACAGTTAATTAACAATAAGGATTTTTTTTTTTTCTTAATAAAAATGTTTCCCTGCCACATTAGCTCAGAGTTGCTGGCATTCAATTTGTGGCCTCCCATGATGTAGCTCTGTCTTCTAGTAAAGACCTTAATTCTTACAACTTCCATGGTGCCAACAAATTGAACGGGCAAAACATCTGCAAATGTAAAAGACCAGACAGCTCTGCAACCAACCTGTGTGAAAATGACAGCTGGAAAAATTCTCAGTTAGAACCTCTTCACCAAAATTAACTCGTTTGTGAGTAAGATCTCCCGCTCATGATAGAAAAGCTGGTTTTGAAGTGGCATTCCTACCACTTGCTACACGGGAAATACGCTGTTCGTTGCAATGAATGCCAACTAGTATCACGCCAGTAAAGTCCAAAGTGGTTATGTAACTCTCCTCATGTTTTGGTGAAGTACAATGCTAAAGCAAGGCAGATGTCTAACAAGCAAACCCTCCATGTGCACTAAAATAAAAGAATATTGCACATTAAGATTTAGATTTCTTTTTTTTGGGAAAGAATTGGTCTTGAAATACATGAGAATTGCGGACATGTCTGAAAACTTGAAACAAGATCAGTCCTTCTAAAATGGATTGCAGTGGGACTTACTGCCTGTTCTGTTTCAGATATGCAATTTCAAATAACCTTGGGCATGCTTACATTAAGGATTTTTGCATTTATGCAAACATTAGGTAATTTGTTACATCAATACGGTATGTGCTGATTGCAAACCTTTAGAAGTCATCTAAAAATATGGTAAGGTTACTCCACCAATGCATTAAATGAAAAACAAATTAGGTATTAACTTAGCCTGTGGCCACTTTTTATTTCTGTAGTAACTAACATGACAGGGCTCACCACATGTGGGACCATGAATTTGCATTTCAAAACAAAAATGATAAACAATAATGACCTTAAAGTAAGCTGATGCAAGTCAGTAGGGAATAATATTAGTTCATTGTAAGCTAAGCAGATATATTTTTAATTGTGATGCAAATTTGTCCAAGGATATATAAACCAGGCATGTTTAGATCATGTGAAATATTTGTAAAAGTTAGAAACATCACACAAAAAAATGTCGATAGGACAGTTGGCAAAGAGCTTACGGGCTCTCCAAATTGTCTGTATTTTCATCAATTGTATACATCTCTAACAAAGTAATTATAATGTAAATTAGCTTCCCCAGAAAGATCACTTGATTATATCTTTAGAGCATCACAGCTACAATATTATTACCATCACGAATACAAACAGTAATAAAATTTCAAGGAAGTCACTTGTTCTTCCTTCCCCCCCCTCCAAGTTCTGCCTAACATTACCACAGGAAAGAGGTAGAATTTAGTCTTATGCTAAATTCCAGTAGATCTCCTCTCCTTTGGTAAGAAGTTATGGTATTTGCACTCTGTCACAAGGATCTGTCCTCTCCTGCAGCTCCTCTGAGTCTGAACTCCCAGTTTCTTGGGTGCCCTAATCCCTGCAACAGCTCTTGCTTAATGACCATGAAGAAGAAGGTGATTTCTGGGTTCTCCTCATGTATCTGACAGTGTATGCCCAGGAGCAGTGAAGATCATGCCTGCCCTCAAAGTCTGCATCCTCTCCTGTGGCAGCCGTGCTCCTTCACTCAATCATGTTGCTATTTTGGCAAATTTCTCAGAGTATTTCCTTCCCCTGCTGCCACTTTCAACTTCTTTGAATTTGCTCCAGGGACAAAGGAGGCTGCAAGAGCACAAATTTGGGTGGAGGGCAGTACAACTGCATTGTCACCTCCTAACTTTTAGCTTTTTATTTTTTAACCTGCTCCATCTGCAGACCTCAACTCTCAGAGGACCCATCTTCTAAGCAGCACAGGGGATAGATGGTGTCACACCCCACATTCTTCTGTGCCACTGATGGTGCAGCAGCCATTTATAGCCTTTCTTGGTGGAAAGCTGGCAGATACAGACCTCTTCCAGCCGCAAGAATGTGCTGACCTCATGGAAAAAAGTATGATTGTACATCTGACAATTCTAAAAAGACAAGAAATATCTTTCATTACAGCTAATGAAAGATCATAACAGATAATCAGCTAAAGGCATTTGAAACAAACTTTTACTAGAAGCATTTCAATAATCATTAAAATAATTATTTTCAAACTTAATTCCCATGCATGCCACGTGACCCAGCATTCAGGATTTTAAGAAAATCAAGTGAACAAAACCAGACATTCATGAACAGCAAAACTGCTTAAGTTGGTTCCTTGTGCATTTGTGGCTTGCAGCAGTGCCTGATAAGTTATATTCACCAACTGAAGATTATTCCATGGCTGGAGCACTCATTGCTTTCATTTGTGGATTTTCTTGAGTCTAATAAAGTTCGTCAATGACTTAGACAGTGAGACTGAGTGCACCCTCAGCAAGTTTGCAGATGACACCAAGCTGAGTGGTGCAGTTCACATGCCAGAAGGACGGGATGTCATCCAGAGAGACCTGGACAGGCTGGAGAGGTGGGCCTGTGTGAACCTCATGAGGTTCAACAAGGCCAAGTGCAAGGTCATGCACCTGGGTCGGGGTAACCCCCGGTATCAGTACAGGCTGGGGGAAGAAAGGATCGAGAGCAGCCCTGCCAAGAGGGACGAAAAGCTGGACATGAGCCGGCAATGTGCGCTGGCAGCCCAGAAGGCCAACCGCACTCTGGGCTGCATCAAAAGAAGCGTGGCCAGCAGGTCGAGGGAGGTGATTCTGCCCCTCTACTCTGCTCTGGTGAGACCTCACCTGGAGTACTGCGTCCAGCTCTGGAGCCCTCAGCACAAGAAGGACATGGAACTGTTGGAGCGGGTCCAGAGGAGGGCCACAAAAATGATCCAAGGGCTGGAACACCTCTCCTATGAGGACAGGCTGAGAGAGTTGGGCTTGTTCAGCCTGGAGAAGAGAAGGCTGCGGGGAGACCTGATTATGGCCTTTCAGTACCTAAAGGGAGCCTATAGGAAAGATGGGGAAAATCTTTTTAGTAGGGCCAGATGTGTCAGGACAAGGGGTAATGGTTTTAAACTAAACCAGGGTAGGTTTAGACTAGATATAAGGAAAAATTCTTTCCCATGAGGGTGGTGAAACCCTGGAGCGGGTTGCCCAGAGAGGTGGTGGAGGCCCCATCCCTGGAAACATTCAAGGCCAGGTTGGACGGGGCTCTGAGCAACCTGATCTGGTTAAAGATGTCCCTGCTCACTGCAGGAAGGTTGGACTAGATGAACTCTAGGGGTCCCTTCCAACCCAAAACATTCTATGACTCTATGAAGTTTCAGATTGTAACCTGTTCCTTAGCGAAAGGAAGAAAAAAAACCCCAAAACTGTTAGGGACAACACAGCATTTAAGGAGTGCACAATTCACCTCTAAAAGAACACCTTTCCTTTCAGACAGGTTGAAATTCGTCAACTAATTTCAACAGAGACAGGGCAGAGTGAAAGGACAGATAAAGAAGCGTGCACACAAACATACAGATTGCCCATATAACCTTTATTTCCCTAGGAAGTCAGGGTAAAACATTTCAGTGATTAATATATAAACAGCAATTGCTCATATCCTGCAGACTTTCAGGAAATAACTGAAATCTGCAAGTAAATTTAACTGTAGCAGCGTCTGTAACAGAAAAAATTAACTAAAAGATGAAGATGTAATTGCCTGAGTCTGTACACAAAGTCAAGCTGAAAGATAAATGGCAGTTCCATTTTCCTGTTGACTGTAAAGCAAATTAATTATCTGGGGTCATGGATTTGTTTCCAGCAATAGGAATGTCAGTCTCCGAATTTGAAAGAGTTTGTAATAAGTAGGAAAAAAAGGAAAGTGATTGCTCAGATAGATTACCCTTAGCCACAATATTTCTGGGCCAAATTTGCCCTTTTGAGGATCATTTAATGAAAGCGTGAACTTTCTGCATGGTGCTGCACTAGACAAGGGTAACATTATGTCTTTGATAGTCTCACCCAGCTTTTTCCTAGGATGCAGCTTTGGATGGAGTTTCCCATTACATAAAGTTGATTGCCCAGAACAAATACGATCATGCTGTAACCCTTACATGGTGCTCAGTCTCAAGACAATTTAGTTATTTAACTAATGTCCTCCAATAAAAAATGTTACGCGCGGAATGATAGTTATTTCCTGCAGAGGGAGAATGAGGCTGTGGGTGATGCCCCTGCAGCAGCAGAAGGGGTGGAATATGGGAGATGGTGGGGTCCATGGCAGCTGGGAGGGACAGCTGGGCTGCAAGACTGGGAGGACTGGAAAGAATGGAAGAACAGCAGCAACAGCAGAAAAATAGCAGGCAACAATCAGGAAACGAGGAGGAATTAAAATAAAATAGTCGAAAGCGTGCGAGGAGACCAGCAGACCTGATGCTGACACTGGCAGACAAAACTGCTAGGAATGCTGCGATCGACAACACATGCTCGCAGCAGTGCACCGTGGTGAATGGATTCTGGCCCGCCAGACAGGACTGCTGTACTGCAGCAGCGGCAGGTGCCAAAGAACAGAAAAATGCTCATTTCTAAGTAGCTTGAGAGCTGCCCCGGCTCGTAGCTGTACGTAGGCTCTGTTGCACCACTGTCTGGTGCTTCTTAGCTGTCACTGTGTCTTAAAGTTCTTCTATGAGAGCAGGATAGCCCTCAGCAACAGACAGGTTTTGCTTTCTGCACTCCATACGTCAGCAATCCATGTGTGCAGTGGGCAGTGAGGCTCCCTCGTGAGAAATCGAAGCACAGGAACCTACCAGCAGTAGCTGAGACCTGGGGCGCCAATCTAGGCATGGGCTAGGTAGGTCTGTCCTCATTTTTTTTCAAATCAAAGCATTAGAACCACGTCCTTCTTGAAAACAAAGAAACAAAACGTTAAGGACTACAGGTCTGGAAACACTGTATTAGACAAGAGTTAGAAATCAGAGTACTGATGAAGATAGGCAACTGTGAGAGTCCTAAATGGGTGCAGAAAGCCCCAGAAATCATGCAGCTTTGAAGACAGAATTGATCCGTAAGAAGCAAGGAAAGGGAAGGACCAACGGACTGATAACCAGTGGAATACAAAGATGGAAAGGATGGAGTTAGAGATGTGGCAAACAACCCTACATGTGGGAAGAGATAGAAGAGATCAGAATAATAGAAAAAGGACATTACAGAGATCTGGAATGGGTAAAGACATAGGAGAGGGAGAAGATTTAAAAGCCTTAACCCCATCTGAGAAGTGTACAGCAGAACATAAATCCATGTTTTTAATCAGTCTTTTTCCTGTCAGTTGAAAACTAATGAAACCTATGCAAGCAATTAGCTTAAGGAAGATCACAGGGCAACTGTAATATTCCTTTATGCCATCATTCTGTCACAAGTGATGATACATGATTTATGTGAAACATTTGCTGGAGAAATGCCATCAACATTAATAACGTTATATCAACAGGAGAAAACAGCGGCTCCTGCGGCCTCCCTTCCTTTCTCTGCGCTAAGCAGTTCTGTTGCTGTACGGAAGTTTTTTGAGCAATGTCGACTGGAATTCACAAACTGAATTTCTTTTTACCTTGAGTTCCCAGTCGGTGTTTAGTTCTTTTCCACTCTATTTGCATCCCAATAAACAGTCATTAATCCATGTTTCCTTATCAGGAGCTGTTCTAATTAGGCTGTTCTAAAAGTTGAGTTAATCAATGGAGTTAATTCTTTACATGTACACACAACAGGAACTTTTCCATTGTAAAAATAGTTTCTTCTTTATGGCCTGAGTGGATAATCACTTCTTAAATGTCAGTTTAAGCTCGGTTCCATTGGTATGTCATGATAAGCAGCACTTAAACACACAATCCCACTGAGGTTGGTGTGGCTGCTCATTTGACTATACAATATGAATTAACATTGGCAGAAATGAAAAATATGACAGTTTCTCCACCTGTCTAAAAAAAAATACTGAAGACTACAGGTAGATAAGTAAGTTTCTGTTTGCTTTTCAATAGATATTGAACAAAGCTGAATTATATTTTCGTTCGTATTCTACTACACAATCCTCTCCCATCCCCTGCTGTAAAGCACTACAATGAACAATTTCTGAAGCAGGTTCCTATTTTTATAAAAGCCTCTCACATGTTCCAATAAACCATGAAATATAAAGGGGGGCACTTGGGAAGACAGCAGCCTGTTGGCATGCCTGAGTTTCATCCTCCCTTTCCACTAACGCAGGCAGCGCACACGCTATTACCAAAGGGAATGACTGAGAGCCAGCCCCAAGAACCGCGTTCCTTGGTTTGCTTGATCTGGGCACCACAAGGCACAGGAACGAGATGAAAACACCCTTGCACAGTAGCCCTCAGTGAGGATTTTGCTGGCTGTTTCCAAGCTTGCAAAGATGAGAATGTGGCAAATGTCAGGTATGAAAACCGGAGCATTGGACAAGTCACAAGGTCCCGATGTCCTGGTTGTCCTAGGATTTTGGTCATGAAGTAAATGGTAAGAACTTACGGTATGACTGTGCTTCAGTTGTAGTTCTAACACTGGAGTCTTTGTATGGTATGAGTGGGCAATATTGTTCTCTTAAACTTCTGCTGCATGAAATGCGCACCCAAACATGGCCACGAAAAAAAATTTTCTTTAAAAAGTATTAAAGCCACCACTGAGCATAAAAGAAAGTGACCCCATCGATTCAGATTTCCCTAAATTCACCTAGCTTTTCTCCTAATGAATACAGGATGTCGTTACTTTGCTGTGCTATTCCATGGGCTAAGTTCTCTTGCTGCATCAAACCCTTTCACTTCAATAAAAGTGCCGGCATTTATATTCCTAGGTAGGGTCAGTCTTGTCTTCTACATAACAAAATGGAGCCAAAGCAATTTCTCACACAAAACTTCAAAAATATTGTCATTCCTACACCTGTGCATCAGAAGTCATACAGTAAAGAGTGATCTGTATGAGCAATAGCATACAGATTCTTTCAACTAAGGCGTCTGGTGGACAGTAACTGAACTTAATGACCAGCTAAGAACTGCTCATTGGAATGTATGAAACTGGTTGATGTTTCTGTTTTGGCAGTACAGACTACGTGGCTATGATGGAGTGAGTATGGAAAGCGACCTCTTTGGCACGGCACTTTTTTTGCAAAGTTGGTAATTATCGTTGTACCCTTTTTCTTCTTCATCTGTAATAACACAGGAATTAAAAAAAAAAACACCCACCAAAATCAACAAAAAATGCTTAGCTATACCCTGTGTATTCGAGATGTAGCTGACATCAGTCTTCATAAAGGCTACACACAAAATTTACGCTTCACTTACCAAAACTCAGTCCTCCTTACCTAACTACTCACAATAAAGGAACTTAAAACATGAGGAAAGAATGCCCATTTTCCATTGGTCCTGACACTCAAAAACATCCCACACAGGTTTTTACTCAAACTTGGCTTAAGCATACACTTTCTTTCCTTGCTTGGATGCATATAGCACAGATGAGAACATTAAAAGGAGTTAAAAAGCACGGTGGAGAGCTAGCCTGTTCTGCTGCTGCAATTCTTACACTCCAGTACCTACACCTGACATTACGCAAGCCCCAAAAATTCCTTCCGCCCATCAAAAAAAAAAAAAAAAAAAAGAAAAAAAGTCTGGATAAAAGCATCAGTCTATGATTAGAGCAATAAATATTAGGCAGTGATAAAACAGCAATGAAATAAACCATTTGGGGGATTGAGACTGTGTGAGAAACCTCAGCCCCGAACATTTAAAAATAAATTACAGTAAGAAGTATTGTAGCTGGATTGCAATCATTACCAACTGCTGATTATTTTTTGCTCCTCTGAAGAGCAATTCTGAAGCCCACGGAAGTTCAGGCCCCCGCGTGCGTTGCGGCTGCCGGCGGTACTGAGGCGGGCCGAAGGGAGCAGCTCGTTTCACCGTGGGTCACTCCTGAGAAAACACGGAAATGAACGAGTAACTTCATTAATTTTGCCATTTCTTACGCTTCTTGCGCACTATTACCAGCTGTGGGTATTTAAGATAACGGATAGACCAACGAAAGCGTGACGTTTGATCAAAAAGCTGCAAGTTTTTCCTTTCT
>NW_009259596.1:1118144-1154356 GCF_000687185.1 Egretta garzetta
GGGCTTGTGCTGCTCCCAGAGGCGTTTTCGGTGGCACGTCCCAAACTCTTCAGATTTTTGATCCCTAAGAGCAGTGATGGTGGTTTGGAACGTGATTTATGCCCCGCTCCTTCAGCAGGTAGCGGCATGCTGTCTCTGAAACTTCCCAGCCAGCTTCGCTCCTAAGGGTGTGTGCGAAGGCACGTTCTGCTTAGCCTCTTGTGCCCCAGCTGGCATCTGACTGAATACAGGGTCTGCTTTAGGTCTCTCTGTAGACCACTTTGTATCTCTCGGCTTACATCCTGGTGCAACACGCTGCCTTACGCTGTTGGCAGGATGCATTGCCTTTTCATCTTTCATAATGCAGTCTCATCTGGGACTTGGGTGTCCCATAACACCTGGTTAGGTGTTGCTGTCATTTAACGCGCAATTAATATGTTCATCTATAGCTGTGACTCAAAGGTCTTTGTTAATGGAACTGTTGCTGTACAAAAGATGAGAGGAGTCATCAATACAGAAGGGTCGGACTATTGTAAAGAAGAATGAGAGAAAGAGCAAGGGTTGGAATAACAAGTGAGTGCCACCTAGGAAGACAAAATGCAGCGGTATGGGGGAGCACAGTTCTTGAAAACAAATAGTTCAAACTGCAATACTTTGAAGTGAGGTCTCAGGCTTTCCCTTGGATATTTACTTTAGTGGACCCAGCAGGTCTGTTTAACAGGCTTTATTGACACATGTTGAACTGGCTATAGGATTTTTTTTTTTTTTTTTTTTTTTTAATACTGTGGCCCAAGTGCTGTCTTGGGTTCAGTGCTTAAATTTATGGGAACAGAGCAATGGCTCCTATGGGAGATAACACCTCTGAAGTAACTAACCCTAGGGAGCATGAGGAGAAAGAGTGAGCAGCTCACTGACTGCTCAGGTAGTTCTGAGTAAGTTCACAGATTTTTCCTCTGTTTAGTAGGGAGGCAAAGCAGCTAGTAGGGTTTTTTTAAGTATGTTTCAGAACTGAGCCAAGTAGCACTGCCAAGGTTGCAGTAGTGTCATTTCCTCTGCTTTAACTGGAAGTGGCAAATAACACTCCATATTGTATTACTGGAAGTAGGAAATAATGCTGAATATTGTGTGCTAAGACCAGCCCTAGGCCCAGAGAAAAATTCTCTCTGACCTTGGTCCTTCTGTAATGATTGCACAATGAGTGACAAAGCATCCAAAGACATTTGTGAAACTTCTGGACTAGCATCTCTTCAACATCAGTTCCCAAACTGCTTGATGAATGCTACGTGCGAACTCAGAGGTTGTTCTCATGCTGTGACATAGAGACTTGCTGTGAAGGTTTAGTGTCTCTGAAGTACTTGAAAACAGTACTTTGATGAGTGATGCTGTCCCGGAACCCTACATGAGTTGTAATTCAGCGGTAATTGTGCTGCTGTGTTTTCAGAGTCAATGTTGACCTTATATTCTGTCCTATTTGGACTGCATGGACTTTTCATGGGGCAGGTGCTGCTGTTTGTTGTTGGAAGAAATAATAAACCAGCTGTAGCTACTGTACGTCCTGATAAGGCTGCAGTGGAAAAAGTGAAGGCCATCTGAGTTGTGACTTGACTCTTGAGCTTTAACTGAGCTCCACATGGACCATAAAATGTGTTTCTCTATTTAAGTTCACATCATGGATTATCAGGCCTCCATGGTAAAATGTCAAGCTCTGGAAAAAGGCCTCTCTTCTAACAGAATTTCTGGCAACTCTCTTGGGAAATCTGATCTAAGAAATTAGTATCTCAGAATACAGTATCACAGTCCGATTAAAAAGAGGAGAGGGAGCTTGAGTGTACCAGTGAGAACTTCAGATATCATTTAATAGATCTGACCTGCATTCCCCTTTGCTGTTTCTGCCCTTTCAGGGGAGACCAAGTTTCTGTGGAAGTTTTCCTTTATGGGGTCTCACGCAGACTGATGAGCGTCCTCAATAAAAAATAGAGGGGCAATTTTTTTTATTTCTTTTCATGTCTGTGGAGCCATTAGAATAATTATCACCTAGCTGTTTGCACTCTGGGAATAGGAGATAAAACATTTTGTCTGTTTGCTTTATGGACCCAATTAGAGTCATTTGGTCAAAGAACAAAGTTTTAGAAGCCTCCACATAAAGTGTGTGCTGCTTGCTTGCTGCTCAGGCTTCTTAATCTTCTCCCTGAATAATCTAGTGCAAGTGGAAAATGCACATGGTACAGATTTCGCCCATCTGTAACCTGTTTTACACCAAAACTGTTTGACTACTTTGTTTGTCTGGGTCTAAATAAAGTTGATTTCTTTTTAAAGTTGATTTTTACGTCACAACTCTTCTGGCTTGCCATTAATTGCGCTCTGTCCAGTTGTTAGGTTCCTCTCGGTTTTGATGCTGGATGTTCCCAGCATAGGGAAAATCAATGAACGTTTTTGATCATTTAGTAGGAATGATTTTTTATTATTTATGTGAACAGTTAGTTCTAGTTGTGAATTTTTGCAGAGTGAGTGGCTCTGTTGGATTTGAAGAGGTAATCATACTTGGGGATTCGTGAGTTCCTTGAACTAGTTAATTCACTTTTTTTTTTGTGTAAGAGATGATGGTTGTCATGTGATTCAGTTTTAATGGTGGTTTCTGGAAAGTATCTTAAGTGGTTTACACCCAGAGCCTGAAGTCTGTAGGCAGGTGGTGCATTGTCACGTTCAATTTGAAACTGCTACCTGGACAGTATCTCTGACAGTGCTGTGAAAAAATTTTCAGTACTACCATCTATCCTGAGACTAGCAATGCTGTCAAAGCTAGTTTGACTGAGGCAGCTGCCTGGTTTTGGAAATATGCAAGCTGTTGCATGCACAAGTGTCCAGCTGTTGAAATAGTAAACTGCTTGCTTTTTTTTTAAGGAGGGTGAAGGGAAAGGAACCCCTGTTCCTGTCTCAATGAACAACGAAACAAATGACTTGTAGTTGACCTTTTCCTTTCTTATGATAGTTAAAGTTAGAGAATTGGTGGCTTTATTTTTTCCCCTTACATTTCCCAACTTCATGTAAGTGAGAATCCTGTCCAAATAGTATTTAATCAGTGCATTTAACCCCTTAGTGCTACCCTGTGGGGGTGGGGGGAATAATTTTGTGAGTGCTTTCAATTTGCTCTCACCCCTCCTAGCATACAACGGAGAGGGCCTGGACTTAAAGGCGATGACTTGACTCTTCAGTTGCTCTACCTTTTTGAGGCACTAATTTTTTTTCAATTATTTGGTTTTGTATTTGACTGTTTCTCTTAGGAGAACATTTTGTTTCCTGCTCAGTTTGTAACTGGCTAGAATGTTCCAAAGTCAGCAGTCTAGAGCCCTGGGTGAGGAGTTTGGGTCGTGCTTTAAGTCACTACCACTGCTCTTAGGGACAAAAAACCTTTAGAACTTGGAGTCCTGCCAGTCCCATGCTGGAGAGCACAAGAACCTTGATGAGAATCCTACCAGAATGCAATTCTGCTTCTTGGATATAAAGGTAAATATTTCCCTCCTCTGTCCGCTGTCACTTGGTTGTTTTGGTTTTTTTGGTTTTTTTCCTCTCTAATAGCTTGCACCTCAGTCCTGTCAACTTTGTTTAAGAAAAAAAAAAAATCCACCTTATTTCATAATGTTTATATATCTGAGAAGATAACATTTATCTTAATCTTTTCCTGTGCTACAGATGCAATGGACCAGCTCGAGCAGAGGGTAAATGAATTTTTTATGAACGCAAAGAAAAACAAACCTGAATGGAGAGAAGAACAAATGACATCAATCAAAAAAGTAAGGATATCACAGGAGTGGGTCACATTTTTCTTTTGCAAATGAAGATAACCTTAGGAAAAAATAGCTTATGATTGATGGAGACGTAAGTGTTCACAACTGTGACTTCCCTTGGGCTTTCACAGAGATGGATAGAACTACCTAGAAGGAGAAAAATGACTGAAAGGTTTCTTTGATCAAGCATTTCTCTCAAGTTTTACCTAGTATTTGCTAACATTTTGAAAATTATGATCCTGAAATGGTGAGGAAACCAGGTACTAAATATTCAGCTCAGACTTTTTGTTTCTGCTTGTGTGATATGAAGCTGCGTAAGTTAATTGGCTTTCCTTTAGAGGATATTTTTCAAGCTTAGCTTCAGCATTTCCTGTGATTCTGCATATGTCCTCGTATATGTTATATATATGGTATATGTAGCTTTAGGGAGGGAGGAATAAGAAGATGGATATGTTTTGGTTTATCCTTCAACACTCATGCGCTGGTGGTGGTATTGTTAGCAAGGTAGTCCATCATTCTGTCAGGAGAAGCTCCTCTCTAGTCTCCTACACTTGCTACTTCAGCCCCTTATTTGGCCAAAGCAGGGGGGGTTCCTTAATTAATACAAATAGATTTATGTGTTTAAAAAAAAGAAAAAGTCAAAGCTCTGACTTCTCTAGAATAAATGAAAAAATTGCTTTTGACTAGTTGGACCAAAATGTCAAGTAGCTTTTGCCTAAGCAAGATACTCTTCAGTGGAAATAGAGAACAAAAAGGCACTTAAACCTGTTTAATTCTAGAGTAAAAACATGTGTAAATATAATTTAAAAAAAAAAAAGTTTGTCTGTGGATTTTCATTAGTTAGAGCAGATTTTTAAATTGGATTGCTTTAGTCAAATTATTTTATAATACACTTATGAGTCATATAAATGTATTTTAAAATAATTTAAGCTATAAACTATATACATCATTATCTCTACTTAACTGCAGTCCTGGAAAGGCCTCCCTTCACAGTACTGTTTAGCATTATTTTGAAGGGCAGTAGTATCTACAATGGTCCTAAAGATCTATACAAAGTAAAAGACATCATCTCATTTTGAGGCTGTATAATACAAAATAAATCCAAGACTGTTTCTATTCTTGTAGCATTTCTTGCAGAAATCTAAATATCACTGCAGCAGGAAGTGTCCACATCTCGTAGTATGGCTTTTTCTAAAGCACAAACAAGAAATTGCTATGTAATACATCTCTCATCTAAAATATAGCTGATTGCTGTTTACTGTAGAGTTTCACAGTCTTTCTGAAAACTGACGAATTCCTCCTTTTAACTTACATTTTGTGCTGGGTAACAACAGCTTAAAATGACTGAAATTCATTCTGTTACATTCATAATTTAAAAAAAACCTCTCTTTGTAACAGGATTATTATAAGGCTTTGGAAGATGCAGATGAAAAAGTGCAACTGGCTAATCAAATATATGATTTGGTAAGTAGACACAAGGCTCATGGTGAATTACCTGAATTTATGCCCAAAGGAGTTCTAAACATTTTGATAAGCACTACAGCTGTGATACCTGTACTGTTATGTCAGCTGCATACAGATAGTTTTGCCAGTGAAAGAAACATTTAATATTTTATTGAATTTTAAGAGTTTTGTTGCTTTGGGTAGTAAAGTGTCATTTAAATATAAAACATGCAGAAATAACTTTAGAAATCCTAAGGTTTTCAGGCATGTTGATTTTCTTAGTGATTTTTTTCTGAAGAGACACCACAAGTAAGTTACTCTTCTTACAGTATGTGGGGTTTGAATTTTAAGTGTATTTACTTTACATTTTCTCAGAGAACAGAACCCACAAGTCAGACTGTGCTAAAATGTAGCAGACATAAACCAAATATTTCGTGTCTGCTTTAGTTCCACTTCAGCTAACCAAAAGTTAGTTCCAAAAGTTGGAACTTATCCCCTCTCCTTTGGTTAGCTGGTAACTGCAAAAACCTGTTCAATTTTTAATAGTTTAGAGATAGGTACAGTATTCTTCTGTGTGAGTACAGATGAAGAAAGCATTTGGAACTCGGTGTTTCTTTCCATGATACTAAGTTTAAATTTTTTAAGGCAATTCTCTATACCCAAAAGTATGTCATACTTTACTCAAACGCACAAGAGTCTTTACATTTTGAGTTTAGAGACCCTCTTACTCAGTACTTAAGCTTACCGATGTGTATAGTGGCATACAATTTGCAATTCAGTAAACTTGCAATTTCCCCATGCAGCCCAACCTCCTCCGAAGTGCATGTCATGTACTGTTCTTTCTCTTTTTCTTTCTCTACCCGTATCTACAACACTCCTAAGTCCTCTTAATCTTTTTTCCCCAAAAGAAACACTTAAGGTTGTGGCTTGGAACATTGCCTACAGCAAGATGAAGGCTTCTAGATGCTGAGCCAACATGCGGCCTTATTGTATCCTGTGATTGACTGCACAGCTTTGGAGCAACAGGGCTATTTGGTGTTAATTCTAGTATCTCTGCTGAGTTAGGGAAATGTAGGTGATCGAGAAGTTACGCTTCTGTGTGGTTTTATACGTGCTGAGTGCTGCATGAAAGAGAATTCCTGGAAGGGAAATATTTAGCAGGCCTGAGATTAAGGTGTAGATTAAGGGTGTAGATATTCATGTTCCAGAACTGGATGCTATTTATTGTTGCTTTGTCTCAAAAACAGGTAGACCGTCATTTGAGAAAATTGGACCAGGAACTTGCTAAGTTCAAAATGGAACTTGAAGCAGATAATGCTGGAATTACAGAAATACTAGAGAGAAGTAAGTGTGTGTGATTTTCTTTAAGTACTTGACAGATTTTCTGTCAATTTGCAAAATTAAATTATCGTAAACTTGCCAGTGGCCTGCAGTATTTCTATTTGTTCCAAAATTGTGTTTTGACCCACATGCTTTTCATCAGTCTGTGATTCTCAAATGTTAGTTTCTACCTGAATTTTCACCAGTAAAGTCAAAATACAACTGAGTAATTAGAATAGTTGTTTTTTTTCACACAACTCTTGCACTGGTGAATTGCTACAGTAAGGTACAGAATTCTTTAAACCCATTTTTAATGACTGTAGGTATTCAGACAAGTACTTCAGCCTAAGCTTGCCACCTACCCAGTTGAAAGCATACCATTCCTTACTTGAAGATTGTCACCAAATTGAGGAGTATATTTTAGAGTGTATTTTGGATATACGTGTGGAGTGTCAAGTGAAGTTAGGTACTTGGTGGTTTTCTTTTTTTAAAGGGGAGAGAATGGTTGTTTTCTAATGGGGTAGCAATGGAAAAGCATTTTGGGTTAAGAAACCTACATGCTTAACAAATACATTCAGAATGTGAACAAAAATGGCTTTTTGACCAACTTGGTGTAGAAGAATCTGGCCTTTCTGTACATGTCAGCATTTAGACATCAGGTTCAAATGTGATTATGATAAATTTCAAAGTTGATTTAACTACTGTGATTATGGAGCTAAGAGGCAGTGACTGTTCTTCATATGCAAGGACGGTGAAAAGAAACCTAAATCATTTGAAGACATTAGGAATAAATATTCTTTCTTTCAACCTTGTGTGGCTTTGTCATAAAAGCTGGGATGTTTTGGATATCTTATTTGTAACTGCTATTACAAATAACACAAAAAAGAAAACTGCAAAGTAAGTGCTTTTAATGAACTAGCAACTACAGGAAAGGACCAGTTCATTTTAGTTGGAATCCCGGCTGCAGTTTTAAGACGTGATACCACCTTCATTTGAGCTATGTGTTTGGTGAGGTAGGTAGGTTGAATTTCAGTAACTCAAACCAGAAATCTACAAGGTTGCATGTTACATCTTTAAGGTATTTACTCTTCTTTTTTTTTAACAAAGTGAAAAGTAGAAGCCTCTTAACATTTTTAGCTTTCAGAAAATACATATTGTTGAGGTTCCGCCAGAGGGCAGCCTTTGGACTAGTTCGTAACATGATTAATGTTAGCACACCCAAAATATCTCCTTATGCTTTGAACCTCTTCTAGAATAATTTTCTTTAAACTTTGTAATACACTTATGTACGTTTTTGAAAGCACTAAAAAAGAAGGAGGTAGAGAAATGCTGAAGATACAGATTTTGAAAAATGAATGCAAATTACTTGCTTGAATTGTCTTCTGTATAAATGCAAGTTGGTAGGTATTGCAGCCAGTTCAAAATCTTTTTGCCAAAGATTGACACACAAGCTGTTGTATATTTTTCTAATGGAAATTTGTGGTCAAAGTGTCTCCTATGCTGCAATCATTTACCCTCATATTACAAGAAATGTTATTCTTAGATATAGACTTGAGTTTGTGCCCCCCTGCCTTTTCTTTTTTCTTTGGATTGTTGCTCTGTGTATTTTGAATGTTAAAAAAATTTGGATAATGATCTGAAGCCCTTCTTGTTGAATGTTAGATCATCTTGAAAGATGTTGCTAGTGCTTGTGTGACTCAGTGTGACAAGATGGACTCGGTGGGACAAGATGCCTCGTTAATATAGTTTACCTTTTGCAATCTTCTTTTCAATTCATATTGGTGTAGACTGCCAGTACTTTTGGTACAGCATTCTCCAACCATCACCGGCTTGTGTGCAACTCATTTGAAAAAGTGGCATGTTGAGGGAAAAGTTGTTTTCCTTATTGGCCTTGATTTTAACTTCTCAATTTCAACAGTTGAACAGCAGCAGTTACCAATTTTTATTTTAAAGCTGCTGTTCTCGCTGGCTCCTGGTTGGACTATAGGAAGGGTTTCCACTCTAGAAAAAAAATCTTTCTGATTAAAATAAATATAACTGCATAGTGATTTGGTTAATATTGTAAAGACTTGTTTAGTAGCTAAAACCCAAAACCATGCCAATGATGACTCTGAAATTTTCCTGTCCTTTTTACCTCTCTCTTAGGGTCTCTGGAGCTGGATACACCATCACAGCCTGTGAATAATCATCATGCCCATTCTCACACTCCAGTAGAGAGTAAGTATTTGAGATTTGAAAACATGTCCACTTTTAATGTTTCCTTGTTGCGTAGTATTAGGGAAGAAAAAAAAAATCGGAACTCTTCTCTTCCTTTCCAAACGTTGGGGGGGAAGGCATAATGCAATTATGATAATGTCTTCAGAAAAAGTGCAAGGATGAAATAATAAGGTTCTACTGATGGGAATTAGTTGAAAGTGCTGTTTTGTTATCTCTAATTATAGTTTAACTTTCAAGCTGAAAAGGTTTTGCATTTAAGTTCCCTTCATTTGTTTCATTTAGAAAGGAAACACAATCCGTCTTCTCACCATAGTACCACAGATCATGTTCCTGAAAAGAAGTTTAAATCTGAAGCTCTCCTATCTACCCTGACTTCAGATGCTTCTAAAGAAAATACACCAGGTAATCTTAATTGTCTTGCATTTTATTGCTTTTTAATTGGAAGAAGAGAAACCCAACTATATTTGTGAGTTACTGTATTTTGAAATCAGAGGCTCATACCCTTTCTTCTGGGATTTTCAGTCATTTGAAACATGAGAAGTTGCAGGCATTGTTACTCATCTGTGTTGTCCATGAAGTGCATCAGCTTTGCTATCACTTAACAGCTGTATGGTAGCTGGTTTGTTTGGTTTTTTAATTTATGGTGGCTGGGTTTTTTTATTTACACTTCCTGGAAGAAGATAACAGTACAGTTTCATTCAGCCGGTAGTAGAAATATGAGAGATCAATGCATTATTATTTTGTGAAAAACAAATGCATACAACAATTTCCAAAATAAGGGAAAATAATTCTCACGCTTCTTTTTTTTTTTTTAACGGGTGGTCTGACGTGGCATTTGGGTAAAATAAAATAAAATTTTTTTGTGTGTTGTCTATTTTGGGGTAGTGAATAAAAAAAAACCCCCACAACCTTCTGCCCTTTTTCAAAATTAGGGTGTTTCATGGTTTCTTTTCTGAAAATAAAGATTGTGAGAGCTTATAGTAAATAAACTGCCTTACGTTTTGGAATTTAGTGCTGTTCACCAGTTTTAAGTAGTCTCCCTCATACCCATTTTACTTTTCTCTTGAAGGAACTTCACATGAGGTGGCAAATAAAGTGTTTGCAGCTGTCAGTCTGTAGATGGCCATGGAATTCTGTGTTGCATTAAAACTGTAGTTTTGTAGATTTGTAGTTTGATCGTAGATTGATTTGTAGTTTTTTGGAATGAAGATTGTTTTTCTTCAGAAACAGTATAGGTGTACAGTCAAACTCTTAATCTCTTCTTGATGGTTACAGTAGTCAGCATCATTTCAACGGAGATTGGGATTATGTAGACATGGACATAGCAGCTGCATCTGTCCTTTGATAGCTGAATATGATAGTGAGGACTGTCTTTCTAACAGGACTCCTTGCACATGAGGAACAAACTCCCTTTTTTTTTTTTTCCTTAAGCCAATACTGGCTGGGTGAGATGTCTTTTAACTTAACCTTTCCCATGAGGAACAAACCCCCTTTTTTTTTTTTTCCTTAAGCCAATACTGGCTGTGTCAGATGACTTTAAACTTTTTTCCAAATGATCAGACTGCTCTGATGCATAAATGGAATTTCTACTCTTTCACTGGTTGTCATATATAACTCTTCTTAAAATGCAAAGGAATTTAGTTTCATTTTGAATTTCATAAATGTGTTCTGTTCATCAAGGGTGTCGAAACAGTAATTCATCATCCTCTTCAAACAATGCATACAATACAAACTCTTCTCAACCATTGGCATCATATAACCTGGGCTCATTATCTTCAGGATCCGGGGCCGGTGCAATTACCATGGCAGCAGCTCAAGCAGTGCAAGCCACGGCGCAGGTACTGTCAAAACATTCTTGTCATTCTGCCATCCACTGTTGACTAAGAAGAAAGACTAGTGATTTTTTTTCTTTTTTTTTTTTTTAATCTGAATTCCCATGGTCAGTCTCAGCTGATGGGATTCAGTTCTCATATTATCGTTTTTGTTTATATGCTACAGTTTCATCCTGTAAAACTTGCATAAAGGGACAGCTTGTTTTCTAGCTTTTCCTGTGGGATATTCTTACACCTTTTTACCACTTACTATACAAAATTTTGTTAACAGGGTAACTAATGAACCTGTGCAAATAATTAGCAATTAGCAGCCTAGGATGTCTTCTGTAAGAGCTCTACTGTGTAATCTGATACAATACCAGTATTCCTTTTAGATGAAGGAAGGAAGACGAACATCCAGTCTAAAAGCCAGCTATGAAGCATTTAAGAACAGTGATTTTCAGCTTGGAAGAGAATTTTCGTTATCCAGAGATTCAACTGGATATTCGTCATCAGCTCTGGCATCTACATTAACACAGACATTAAGTTCATCAACCACAGATTCACGAAGTGGCAGAAAAAGCAAGTAGGTTTTCTTGTTGACTGCAATTATAGCTTTTAAGACAGCTAAGCCTTATTTTAAAGGTCACGGGCCATATTAGAAATACTTCCTATTTAATATCTGGGAGGGGGGGGATCAGCAAAAGATAGTTATTGCCTGCTGGTCCTTTTTTGTTCAGGGTTTTCTTTTGTCCTCTCGCTTTTTCTTTAAACAAACTTACTCCAAGGTTTTAAATAAATGTCTTGGTTTGCTTTTTCATCTGTGATTATATTCTAGTTTCTTCCCTCATTTTTCTGTGGTCTGGAGAGAAGATTTGGCCTAATGGCAAATGTTGGAAACTACTCTGCTTTTGTAGGTGGTTTTGAAATAATCTAGAGATCTGCTTTACACCACTTCACAAATAATGACAACGCTTTCTGATGGCTGACCTTCTAGGACAGGAGACAGAATGAATTTTATTTCTGATTAAAATGAAATTTAAAAGCATTTTAAACAACATGATGTCACAACACATTGTGATAGCAATCACAAGTTGTGCTTGAAAGAGTTTGTCTCAGAATGCCCATTCTTCTAAATCAACTTGTGTGGTTGTCTCCATACAAATCTGTGTTTGTTCACAGCGCAGTTAATTGTTTTGTCTTAGAAGCATTTTTCATCTATGGATATCTCGGGTGTCAGATCTGACCTATAAGAAAAAGCATAGAATTTGTATTCTGGCACTGTTCCTGTGGAGTGATTGGTGATGCTTGAGTGGAGATTAACATAGTCATGTTCAAAACACAGCCATCTAGTCTACATGACATGTGACATTACTTACATGTAAACTCCTGTTTTATTCGTAATGCATTTTTATGGGGACTTTACACCAAGGCTGTTGATGGAAAATTTTGTGAAGAAAAACATTGATTAAAGCCATTTGACAGTTTAAAGCTGTTAAATTCCATTGATTAGAATAGCCTGTCTTGCACTTGTAAGCTGGTGAGATTTGTTTCCTTTTCCAAAGAGCATTCAGTGTTTCCGTTCTTGCAATTGTTGAATGATGCTTTGGGATTTACATACTGCAGTATTTGAGAATGAACAAAGTACTTGTTTTGTGATCCTTTCACTTGGCAGGAAATGAGTTTAAGTTACGATATGCGTGCTTTGTTTTTTTGGTTTTTTTTTTTTTTCAATTTCTTTAGAAACAACAACAAATCCTCAAGTCAGCAGTCCTCATCATCTTCCTCTTCTTCATCTCTGTCATCATGTTCTTCTTCATCTGCACTGGCACAAGAACTGTCTCAGCAAACAGCAGTAATACCAGAGTCTGATTCTAATAGCCAGGTTGACTGGACCTATGATCCAAATGAGCCACGTTACTGCATTTGTAATCAGGTAAGGATGGGCTCCAACCCAAAATATAACAAGAGCTGCTATTTTGCTATAGTTCAATTTCCTTCTCTGGTTGCTAATTTAAAAACATTCTGTTTGCAGTCTGGAAATTCTGGTCTGTTTTTATTTACTTACTGGTCATATGAATAATGTTACTGGTCATATGAATAATGAACTCAACTGTTGAAGCTAAAAACAAGCAAGTTTTCCAGTGATGTGACTTATCTGGAGAGTTTTAAACCTTTTAATGAAGACTTCAGGAATAATTAAATTAAAAATTGAACAGGTTCATAGTGAATTTAGTTAAAATTTTATGTTAGTAAGGGATTTGCCTGGTCTCTCCAGTTTTCCTTTTAAAAATAAAAAACCAAACAAAAACACAAAACCAAAACCCAGAAAACCCACAAACCAAAAAAAACCCCAAACAAACAAAATACTAGTTTTGTAGAAGCTATCATCTGGAAATTTGAGAGACTGAATGAGAACATGAGAAACTTTTCTTTAAAAATGCCTGTTCATATTTTAAACATTTTTGAGAGTGTTGGCTCTTTTAGCGTTTATAGAATTCTGTAAATCTTTTGAAAATATTGGGTTGCTTCAGATAAAGTGCTTGAAATTGTCATGCATGCAAGGGAAATGCCAGGCATCAATATAATCTTGAAAACTGGGCTGATAACATACTGAGCATGGTGTGCTTCATTCAGGTTTTGAATGCTGACCTTTTTCATCCAGTCTGAAATATGCAGAAGTATCTTTTGGACTGGCTTTTTTTTTTTTTTTTTTTTTTTTTCCTAAAAAATTTGTGAAAATCAATTTGCTTTGAACATGTTCTTTGGGTTTTTTAGCAAAAAAATTAAGATTGTTGCTGCTGTTAATGGAAAAACTCGTCAGAGGAAGAAACTTGAAATTTAGCCCTCTGAAAACATTGGTTGCTTTTAATTAGTAATACAACTATTAATAAGGGTTTTTCTTCTTATTTACTAGGTGTCCTATGGTGAAATGGTAGGCTGTGATAACCAAGATGTAAGTAACAAAGTTAAAAAGGTTCATGAGACGCTTGTGCATGTAACTATCACTTGCAGGATTTACTTTTCTTTGGAGTTGCTGTTAAGAGTTTTTGAGAGTAATGATGCGCTTATGAGTTGAACCATTCCTCAGGAAACTTCTCCTCATCTGTCCCTACAGTACACGTTCTTTTAGAAAGCTTCAGCCTTTATTGGGAAGGTTTGACATCTTTAAAATGCCCTTTACTTCTGGGAACTTTTAGCTATGTCAGTACTAATATCAGTTGTCCCCTTCAAATAAAAAGAGTTTTAGAAGGACAGTTGAATGTAATCGCGTACTTGCTGAGATGCTACATTTAAACAGAAGTGAGTGATTGCTTTTGTGTCGCTTAGTGTTGTCAGATGGAGTATTTTGAATCACAAGATACTTCTTTTGCTCTGTTATGTGAGTCCATATATGACTCCTAGAATTTTTATCACTTTCCTTGGTCTGTTGAGTGTATGTTGGGGACTGAGATCCTCCTCTCTTCTTGTTCTGTCCTCTGACTTCGTGTGGAAAGCAGAATCTATGCTTTTTACTCACACTTCATTTTCATAGAATTGTAATTGTGACAGGTGTTTCGAAAAAAATCCCCAAATCCCAAACCCTCTCTTTAACTCTGTTTTCATAGTGCCCTATTGAGTGGTTCCACTACGGGTGTGTTGGACTGACAGAAGCACCGAAAGGGAAATGGTACTGTCCACAGTGTACAGCTGCAATGAAGAGAAGAGGCAGTAGACATAAATAAGTTTCTTCATCTGGAAAACAAATTGCATACTGAAGGTTTTATAGAGGACTTGGGAGGGGGAGGAACCCCCACCACACTTCCTTGCAACCACTTAGGGGTTAACATAGCAGGCATAAGATCTTGATTTTGCTAGTTGTGTTTTAATATTGTAAGTAAATTATTTATGCACATTGATGTGCTACAGATACTATTCCAGTGAGCCTTGGATTGTTCCAGTGGCCGACATATGCAGACATTTGTACTATCAAACCATTTTCTCTTAAGCAGTGGGCATTCTACAATTACTCAATCTTCAAAAAAATTCCAAGAAGTCAAGATTTTAAATGTATGTTTTATATTCAACAGATATATTCTGCTGCATGTACTGTACTCAAGAGCTGTTATGTAACACTATGTATATAAATGGTGCAAAAAGTCAGTGCTTCTGAAAAAAAAATGAGACAATGGTTTTTAAAATGCCTTTATAGCTTTGGTTCTTTATGAAAATTAATTCAGCAGGCTGAAGAAAATGGTTCTTGTATACAGCGGGCTGTTGTCCTCTAGGGTACTTGAGTATGTAAAAACAAAAAAAAATGCTGTAGAATAAAACGAACTTGTGCCATTAGTCTTTATATGTTTCTGCTCCAGAGAAGGCGCAGGCCATAAGAGGAAAAAAAGGTGTTAAAGTGATGATAAATTTTTATACCAAATGTGTTTATTTTTTTGTGCAAGTAATCCTTTAAATTTGAATTGTATTAGGTGTTAAAATAAAACAACCTCAACTCCTCAAATTAATGTTTTCTGTACATTTGTCAAAAGAAGGTTTGTCCCTGAACTGGTTTCAGAAGAATATGGCTGAGTTTGCATAAGAAATTGCTTTCCATGACCCACGTTGAAGGATTGTTGTGCAGGAGGACATTTCTCTGGTGGGTGGATAACTAATACATACATGGGCAAATGCTGAAATACCAGTTGCCTTGATGTCTCTCTCTCCCAATGATCAGTGGCACCTGCTTAAATAGGCACAAAAGTAAAAGTTCTGTTTTCCATGTGGTTTATAAAAAAAGAAAAAAATCCCTACGATGTCAAGAGATACCCACGGGCAGGATTGCCTTCCTCTTTCCATGGCACAGATGGAAATAGGAAGGGGAGGAAAACCATGGTAAGTGTTGTCTTGCAGCTGCCATATTCCTTCCTGGACAGTGGTTTCCATGTAAAACTGAATACATGGTTCAGGAAAGAAGAAAGGGAGAAACAGTTCATCCTGCTGTAGAATCCCGAGGGTAACAGGGAGGAGCATGTCAGGAAGCCTAAATGCAGGCCCCTAAGTGCTTGGATCTGCGAGTTGTGCACATAGCACTGATCCTCAGATTAGACCCTGGACTGTGATTGTAATGGGAAGATTTTCTGTAGTTATGTTTTTTTTCCCCACTTGATTATTTTGGACATCATTTGTAGCTTTCCTTTTGTTGTTTCAGTATGGCTCTTTCATGCAGCAGCACTGAGCAGAAACAAGATTATTACTCCCTTTTTCTTCTTCCTCCTTCCTTCCACTACTCAAAAAAATACACTTTCCCGTCGGGCTTTTACTTTCCCGTCGGGCTTTTACTTTGGCACTGGGTTGCTCTTTGGGCTATCAGGCTGGAAGATCACGACCATGGTAGCTTTCCAAACCCATGCAGAGGAGAAGAGAGGGAGAGAGGCAGTGTTTTGGTGCGTAACTATGCAAATAGTGTCAAGGAAATAAAACGAGTTAAATTCATCAGCAATAGGAATATGTGCAGAAAAAGCAGGCTTCATCTGAATGAAAATGAAACCAGGCTTCTGTCACAACATTTGTTTAAAAGTGAAAAAAAGTAGGCATTTCGAATTCATGAACTGGGTACAAGTAGATGTGTAAGAAGGAAACATGATTATGGATGATGAATTAGACTTTGGTAAAATAATAGAATAGAAATTGGTGGAAATAAACATCAAAGAGCAGTGTAACTAAGGTTCCACTAAAACTGGGAACGGTGAACCCACTCTGTATGTATTTCTGTGGAAACCTCAGTCTAAAAAAACACTTGAGGACTAGAATATCTGGTTTTAAGTGAGGCTATTGAGACCATGGAGATAACAAACTATTTGTTCTGTTGGAAACTGGTGCCACGCTATGAATTGAAGTTAAATAAGCAACAGGTAATGTAGACGCCCCTTGAACTGAATGTCTAAGTCTCTAGGGCTAAGAAATAAGTCCACTGAGGATTAAGACCATGTATAGCAAAATCCCTCACTCTAGTGGTAGTCATACCTAAGGTGGTGCAGAGACTGCAAATCCAAACAGAAATTTCATTTTGTTTTTTTACTGTGAGCACTGGTTCACTGTTTTGTTGGACAATATAAATTACTTTTTCATGGAGGTGCTAGTTTGAGAACTCACAAGAGGAAAAAACTTAACTTTGTCCTCATTACTACATTAATATTTTGTGTCTAAGTTAAGAAAGCAGAAATGGACAAATGTGAAAAATGTGGGGAAAAAAAGCAATGTGTAAGTTGAAGATGCAGAACAACAAAACCTGCATATGCTTTTGTTTTGTTTTCTCCTGGACAGGAAGCCTGTGAGAGAAGCGTAAGGCTCAGTGGGTGATTACAGTGTAAAAGCAGTGAGCAGTGCAAGCAGGTACGTGCTGGCAGAGTCCTTGCCTCAGGGCCGGTTCTTGGAAGCTCCGCTGAGCAGGCAAGGCCAGGTTGATGTAGGCTACGTAAAGGCGTTGAGACAGGGTCTCTCATTAAAGCTTCTTTAAAAAACAGTGATGCGCTGGTGGAAGAGTGGAGGTGCCTTAATGTTACCTGGCTATTTGCAAAACAGAATAATAAAGAGTAAAGGAAGACATTACCAATATTCCCAACACGGAGAGGCTGCTAAAAGAGGCCAGCAGGACTCTGCTGCTCAGCAGATGCGTAACAGATCAGTTAGTGAGGGGTAAATGCTTGCACTTACATTGGGTTCTCAAAAATAACAAAAATGGAAAGCGTTAAAAGTAGCAGAACAACCTCAATGATACTGAGTGTCTGAGAAAATGGAAGATGTAATTCAACATTTGCTAAAATAACGTAAATATAATTCTCAATTTCATTGCAGCGGGGGCCTCTGAAGTAGTTACTGCTATGTAGGAAAGTGATTTTGGAGTTATGTAGGTAATTCTATGGAAACGTCAGCTCACTGCCCAGCAGCCGGTCAGGCAAGTGCTAAGAATGACTCAGTAGGAGATAAAGAGTGAAACAAAACTGTTTTACGCTCCGTAGATCGCTGGTGCAGCTAGTTCTTAACATAAGTAAAACTCGGTCTGCTCTGCTGTGAAAACGTAGCAAAACTAGGGAGGGCTCCAACCCGAGGATGAAAGTAGTCAAAGCTGTGTAATGACAATGCATCTGAGAAGCAGCTGCATTGCCTGGGACTCCTCTGGCTGGGAAGGAGGCGGCTCCGTAAGGAGGTAGCAGGGATCTGTAAGTTCAGGAGTGCTGTGGAAAAGGCGCGTGGAGGTAGCCAGTCCAAAGTGAAAGAAGAGCAGCATTTTTTCACACATGGCATGCTTAAATGGTAAAACTGGCCATAAGAGCTTACGTGGGTGTAAAATGTGACTGAGACATTAATGGAAGCAAAGCGCATAGAGGCATAAAATGCAGAAGTAACACATCTGGACCAAAAACTCAAAGACTGATCGCTAGAAATAGAGTTTGTAACCAGGGAGGTGTTCCTGGATGCCGGTGACAGTCCTACAGTCCTCTGCCGTGCGCCACTGAACGCTGTTGGATGCAAGACCGTAGGTTAGGTGACACTTTGGCACTACGCAGTGCAGCTGGTTTTAGTTTCGTCTCGATGCTCCAGCATTTGGGTGTATTCTTAGGATGAGGAGGTACCTGTAGTACCACAAACTGAGGAGCAATGTGCTAAGCCCTGTAACAGTACAGAAAGTGGTCTTTGCCTTGTAAACTGTGTTGTCTGTTTGCGTTGTGGAAAAGTAGCATTTTTTTTTCTCAGCTGTAGGTTTTATTTCTTCTAGGTCTGAAATGAGAAAGAAAGAGGAAATACATTTATGCTTCCTGCTCTGGAAATCCTGCTAGGTTGTCTCTCTGAAGACCGCACAATAATTTTCATCCTTGTCTTCTTTATTGAACTTTGCAAAATGTTGTTCAACCACAGCATAAAGATCAGAAATTCTGAGGTTTCTTTTCCCCTTTCTGTTCCCCCTCACCAGGGAGGTTCTTTCCACTGCGAGCTGGCTTTTCTTGGCAAGCTTTTTCATTTCCCACCTCATCCTGCTGGAATGCCTGGGCCGTGGGCTTTTCTCATTCTGCAGAGGTGACAGGTGACCGAGGGAGGACCCGGGTGGCTTTCGCCTCGACAGCAGGGGGTTCCGATTTGCACTCACACTGAAAATCTCTGAGAAGCGGAATTGCAAGAGGGTAAGGGTCTGAGTTTTTACCCTCTCTTAGGGGTACACGTGAATAACTCAAGTTAGGCCACTCTGTCTGACCACTCTCTCTGCAGTTTTGTTACTCTCCCCAGGATCGCCTAAAATGCTCTGAGAATAGTGTAACTAAAACAAGAAAAGCATCACTCTTCATTATATCTATACCGAGCTACTGTAATATTCCTCTAGAACTTTCAAATCCGTATCTTGCTTTTAATACTCATAGGATATTCTATAATGACAAGCAGCAGCTTTTTCTTCTAGATATATCTTGTATTTAGGAGGTATTTGAGCGTGCAAAAGTTGTCAGCAAGTTGCATGATTACTTACACACTTGTTCTTGCATACATCACATCATATTTTATAATAATAGTAGTTTACTACTTTATTTCATATACATTTAAAGTCTTTATTATAATGATTATTATAATAATATCATGACTTTTAACTGTTTGCTAACTGTATTCCCTTTGTCCACTGAAAAAAAATAATTCCTGTAGGTGTTGAGAAAAACCCCCAGCATATTACAACTACAGTAGAGAAATACTTGCCTCGTGACTGTACAAGAAATCTACCTAATGCAGTAGAAAATGATGCACACTGTCAGGATCCACCGCTGTTTTAACCTTTTTAAAGTGCTAGTGCTTATTTGTACCTTGTACCTTATATTATGAAAATTTCTGAGTGTTGTGACTGCTCTGTTCATTTGGAAATCTTTATTCAGGAACGCCATACACATTGAATGAAATCTGCGTGCCCACATCGATGAAACTGGCTACTGGCAATTAAGAAAAGTTTCACTGAAGACTACAAAGGGGATTCTTAAACTAAATGAAGAGGATGCAGCTGTTCAGCTACAATTAGTGTATTTTTCATAAAAATAACAACATTTTGGGGAATCCTAAGTATACTTCCATTGCTGAACACAGATTTGTTTATTAGGTTGACAGTTAAGCTCGGTTGTCCTAATTAGGGTTCTACTAAGACTTTCTTTACAGAAGACCAAGTAATAGTTAGACTGTATTTGCACACGTGAGAACTGGGGAAACAGAAATAGGGGAGCAATGCAAAGATAATTTTATATTGTTTCCACCCGCAAAACTGTGGCCCTGTGACTTCAAAGCAAGTTTTACTATTTCTTTTCAGGAAAAGACACGTGGGATAGATGTTTGGATAAACTTTGCAAGCATGAGTGTAGTTAAGTGCTGGAGGGGATCAGTCAGGGAAGTGCTATGGAATTAGAGAATCCTTTCTTGTCTGAAGGACAGGAATATTTTTCCCTGTGTTGATAAAGGAAATGTTTTTTACAGCTCCGTTTTCTTTTATTCTGGTGAGACTAAGATTGCAGTTTCTGTGGGGGGTGAAAAGAAGTGCTCATCATATTTAAAAATAATTTTAATGAATGTTCAGTTGTGTGGTTTGTTTGCAAAGGTGACCAGTTGGAGTGTTGACTCTGTGACAAATTCTTCCAGATGTGGTATTCTTGGCTTAAATTATTTAAAAATGTGTTTAATTTCTCTGCCATATTATTTGGAGCTAAATTAATCTCAGGCTTTTAAAGAAAGCACATTCTAGAGATGGATGGGTTAGTCAATAGTTGAATGAACTGACAATAAAAACCTGTGTTCCTTTAGTCAGGTCTGCAAAACGTAATGGTTCTCCAGTCAGCAGTATTGACCAAGCTGTTCCTTTAATTTAGGAAGGTATACAATACATTACCCAGGGATCTTCCTGCTAGCCTAGTAAGCTTGGAATGGCTTAGGAACTGAGGAATAAACAGAAGTTAAGCTGGGAGTTCTTTTAAAATTACCCTCGATAATTAAAATTATGTCTTAATCATTTTAATCCAGAGTAGAAATTTTCTTAAACACTGACTTAACTCATGCTTTTGCACAGAAAAGTCCTGATTTCAGAAGTAACGACGACCTTTGAGAGAGTCCCATCAGAACAGTTTTGCCCACCTCTTCTATAACATTGTTAGTTGCTTTTGTAAAACATAGACACAATCTAAAATATGCACTGGGAAAAACATCTCAGCAAAGTTTTAGCCCAGGACAGGAAAACTAAACATGATTTAAAAAAAAAAGAAAATTAAAAAATCCAACTTTCAGGTGTTTTGGTTAGTATCTCCATTAATGTTCAAGATTTACCAACTCTGAAGTACTTTTCATTTTGAAAGTTCTTTCCAAACACTCACGTAGAGCTATTTACTTAAAGACTTCTGTTAAGAGGGTAAAAGGAATGCACTGGGAATGTCTCTTTATGGAGGCTGACAAGCCTTTTAAAAGAAAAAAGTCTAAGTGAGTCTTCCCTACAGTTTAAATCTTAAGCAGTAATATTTAAACTCATGAAGGCAGGAATCATCTAAATATATTGTTCACAATTACATCAACACATTCTAAAACTGTAACATGATTTCATATTTGGCTACTGATGGCATGATTTTAAATCAACCCCAAATATTCTCTGTAATTCTCTTTCTAAAGTCTATTTTAAAACAAGTAAATTAGCTATCAATCAGCCTTATATAAATTTTATTAATTGTATGTGTTGGCACTACCTGGTTTTACTTTGTTTTCCGAAACAAATAGTCTCTTCAGTATGCTTTAGTTTTAAAAATGCATCAAGACATAGTTATATGGAAAAAGTGAATGATTTAAAAATATTAATAAGCTATTAATATTAATATTACAATTATTAATAAGTGTTATTAATAAGTACTATTCAGCTACTTAATACTGTATTTTAGAGGTATTGTGATCTGGTTGTATTTTGGTTATATTTTAACTTCCGCAAAATCAAATCCTGAGAACATCTACATCTGCCTCTAGTCATAGAATGTACCTCCATGATTAAAAAATACAACAGAACAACCCACAAAAGGGACAACCCCAAACAACCTAGTAACCACACAGTGAACAAAAATGCTTCTATTCCCTTTTCATCCCCTCTGGACAACTCAAATTAGGTGTGAAGTGTAGAAAACGAGAGCAAAACATTTTAGATCTCTCAGACCTGAGAAATACCTTTTTTAAAACTTGCTTTTTCACCAGCCCCTTGCCTGGAATGCTGGTTTTACCCGTGACCCGTTCAATCAAACGGGTGGAGGTCACCCGCTGGCAGTGTGATGTTCGGCTCCCCCCCAGCCGTACCCCAGCGGTCCAGCGCAGCGGGGCCCTCCCTCAGGCTCCGCTTTCCAGCCGCCCCCTCCCAGCCCAGGGCAGCGGCTTGGGGCGAGCTGTGCAAGCCCAAGAGCCCAGGGCTGAGAGGCAGGGCAGTGCCTCTGCCTGGGGCTGGACCCAAAGAACTCACCAGCCCACATGCCAGCTGCAACGGGGACCTTCTGCGCGGCCTCCTCCCGTATACGTACTCTGGCCACCTTCCTTTTGTCAGCTGTAAAAATGGTTAAACTTAATTTTCAGCTTTACTTTCAGAGATAACCGTGTGGGCTGGGTTGTCAAAGGTCAGCGCTCGAAAGATGTGACGTGCTTAAGGGTATTTCTAAAGTAACTTCTGTGCCACAGCGGCTGCTGTTATCTCGTCCTGCTGTAATCATGCCACGGCAGCTGGACTCGTGAGAGAAACTATATAGTTATGATCAGATCGATAAGTTCAGAAGCACACCATTATCTTTTTCTGCTTGCCCATAAGAACAGCAAAATAGCATGTCTTGCATCTCCATGTGTTCTATTTGCTTGTGCAGTAATTTCTCACACACGCGCATGATATGTGAAGTGCCCCAGGTGACACATTGCTGTACTGGCTGATTGTATATTCTGGCAGCACCACAAGAATGCAACAAACTGGAATAAACTGTTATATATTCTAGTATATATAACAATGGCTGGTCTTGATGGGGCTGGTTAGATGTACGGGCGCCTTGAGGGGCACAGATGAGCATTTAGTGTACCTTTCTGTGTGATGCCGTTGTCTTAAAACTCTCCTCCCTAACAGAGGAACTCTGTTAAGCAAATACCCATCAGGACAAAGCTTTTTGAGACAAAAAAATCAAGTTCTTCTTCCCTTGTGCCTAAAACACCCGCACGTATGAACTCATCCAGTGAAGTCAGTGGAGGCGATGATGTGGTTTAAGCTGTACATTTGTATGGATATTTACCGTACTGGGGCTGACCAAAATTTAATGACCAAAATGTCTGAAATGATTGGCACCTGGAAAACTTGTTCCCAAATTATAGAGCTTGTTTGCCCGTTATGGTAGGCACACCATTTGCAGCAGCACAGCCTAAATCATCTCGAGGACAACACGAGAGACCTGAGAGCATTGCACCCTTGTTTTATATGCATGCAATAGAGGTAACGCTAAACGATATTTGCTTGTTTGTAGGAGACTTCCGTTTGTTTCCTTGCTGCCAAAGAGCACCAGGGGACTGCTGCTCCTAGGATAACTCATTTGAAAGTCTATGAGTGGCCCCAGCAAAGCGACCACTCTGCTAAAGGAAGAGAGGATGTTCCTGGTCATGCGAGCAGTGAAGAGGAAGGAAGGCAGCCAAAGGTAAAGGGACAGAAGAAAATATGGTTTAAGGAATTTAGAGAGTGAATTGGAAGATGAGTGTTTACGGAATGAAGAGTCTAACTGTATTTTTCTTTTTCAGCTTCTGAAACTTGGTTTATTTGAAACAGAGCTTGCTCTTGAACTTGAGAGCAACCGTAAAAAAAAAACTGGTGCTTGGGGATGACTGTCATGAATTCCCTGGTTACCTTGGCTTTCCTCATTTTCTGGACTGTTTGGGTTCCACTTGTGCTGTAGAACAGAAGGATAAAAAATAAATGCTTTACTCATCTTGACTACCTACATAATGAGGCCAAGCTAAAGTGAAAAGGGAATGTGGCAATGAAATTATTTAGTTTACACAAAAGAAGAGGAAAGAACTTGTGACAGGACCGGGAGGACAATGACATTTCAATTCCATGTTTGAGGTTTATTGGAGCAGAAACTAGAACAATTAACTTAAAAACCCCAAATAAACAAACAAACAAACAAACCGGCCCCCTAAAAAAAACGAGAAAATGCAGAATGTCAGAAATAAAAGGGTTTGTAAATGCTTCTCTTCCCCCTGTTAAATGCCCTTACAGACTGGGCCTTTCCTTCCCATTTGTTGCTCTCATTCCAGCAACTCCGTGACTGGCTTGCAAGCTTCACGCATTCCCACTGTATAGGGAGGTATTTAGGACATGTCCTGCTGTCACCCTGGAGGCCTGGCTGAGCGATTGCTCCTTCCTCTCTGCAGTAGCCCCAAAACCAGCACGCTTGCCAATGGTTCTCCCTCTCCACCCTTGTGGAAGGTCTTCTGACCCGGTGCTGGGGGTGGAGGGGAAGGGCTCGGCGTGGGGAGGACACCCCAGCACATGGAGCAGCCGGTGAGCACTACGGAGACCCTCTATTGCAAGCATTATTTGAGCAGGCACGGAGTGGCTGGGATGCAGTCAATGCCACTGGTATTCCTGGTTTCCTCCCACTCCCATTCATCATTTCAATACACTTTCACCTGAATTTAAGCAGACAGGAAGAACTTCAAGGAAAATACTACTATGCAGCACATCAAGCACGTTCAGAACCCTTCTGCAGGTACAAGGCAGTGAACAGCCCTGCTTGCAGAAGAAGTGCATGGAAAAGTAGAAAAGTATTTGTGCAAATACCTTTCATATAATAAGCCCAGAGAATGTAACTGAAAAAAAGAGTAAGAAGGATCTAGATCACCTAAAAGAAGAGATTATTCACTGTGTTAAAAGAAGAGAATGATTTTGAGAGAAAACAGAGCTGTCATTACAAAAAGTTTGTAGGAAGATGAAGACCAGAGAATGGAAGTTCAAATGTTCTCACCCAAGATGTGAAGAGGAGGGGGACCAGCAAGATGCCAGAGAAGAGATATGAACCATGACAAAACAAAGTATTTACTTAAAATAAAAAGGAACACAAATGCTATCAGAGACTATGAGATATTTCACTTTGTTCCTGTTCTGTGTACCCAAAGATAAGTGTCCATCTTCTTGCAGCCTATCTGGGCATTTTTTGATTATCACTGATTCTTACTCAGCTTTCAGCAGTAACCAATGTGTCTGAGCAATCAAACTGGCTACAAAATCCATAAATCTCTGAGTAATCTCAGAATAATGGCTGCATGGGGTTTACACCAAGAGTCAGTGAGTAACTGTAACAGGGAGCAGCAAAGAATTTGCTTATCTATTTCTTCCTCCTGACATGCAAATTCACCTTTTAAGCAGGAACCAGTATCTTCATAAGACTTTGGTCTCCAGCTGCTTTCCCTTACCCTCATGTTAAGCAACTTTCTGTATTAACATATATAAATAGATACCCAAGTTTCACCATCACCCTTCTGCCAAAAGACAGTAGTGAAGAATGTGGCTGAGATACATAGAGATGCCTCTGGACAAATAACTCGGCCCAGATGCTACCTAAAACTTCAGAGAAGCTGGGGCAGCTTCAGTAGCCTGGTGAGCTGAGTATCAAGCTTTGCCACTGCCTAAAAGGTCCTGTTCCCTTCCTCCGTTTGCATCCTCTCTCCCTGGTGTTCTTCTGCTGTTGAACTTGTACCAGTGCTAAGGCCCATTGGACCTCTCAGTCAACTCCACTGACTCACCTGGCAGAAAACCAACCCAGCTGCACATTTTTTTTCTCATTAGAGGATCTAATGAGCACCACCACAAGGTAGGAAGAGAGGAAGGGAAGGAGCAGGAGCAGAGGTGAGGAGGAGATGCTAAAGGGGAGCAAGCAAGACCTTCCCTTTTCCGCTACTAGAAATGGGAATTACTAGAGCGGCTGATCTGTCCATAGAACTGCAAGCCTAACAGCATCTTTCTTGGGGCAAAACATCCAAACTCTTAACACTGATTAAATTTACAGTCTAAGGATCTAAAATGGACTGTATATCAACTACACATATACATAAAAGTGTAAATCCTACGATAAGTAACAACACTGCTTGTGTCATCCACATCATTTATTCCCTCTTACAAAAGACAAAATATTAAATAAAAATCAAACAATAACGAGAAGGAAAACCAAAAGGGGAATGTCCCCTAAACTCTTCTCCCGTTGACACCCACTGCTTTGCTTTCCAAGAGTTTGTGGAACCTTCTCTGCTAGTCTGCCTCCGCTGTGAGCCAAGCTCAGAGAGCTGAGCCAAAACGGGATTAAGACGTGAATCTTTGTTCTCTGGAGCGCTCTGTGGAACAAAATCACAATATCATTAGGGCTTACAGTGTTCTATGAATGGGAACAGGGGGGAGAGTCTGGGTTTTTACTATGCTGGGATTAATTTATCCTTCAGTAGTATCAAACAAAGCATTTCTCCTATTTTCTTCACTCTTGTGCCAGTCTTCCCCATTCGCTACTTACAATGGGACCACACACGGGATGGAAGATACTGCAAATCTAATTGCAATCTGGATTGAATTCAGGGTGAAGTAAAAAATCGTGGAGGGTGCGGCTGAGCAGGCTTTCTCCAGCACAGTTTAACTCGATGTTTTGCCTGAATACTTACAGCGCTATTAATGCCTATTGTTCATCAAGCTTTTACCCAATATTTGAAGTTAGTGAGAATTTATGGCCCTTGGCATAGTTTTTAGTGTGCTAGAAAATAAAAAAGAAATTAAAGAGTTGACCATAAACAATGAAAATTGCATATAGGTTTGCACTGTGAAGATGACAGACATGATTACAAGGACTTGACTATCAGTTCATTTAGAAATGATCTGTTTGAGCTTACTTTTCATGTGAGCTCTTTTATCACCGAAATGGCTGCTAGGACACCGTGCTTTGTAATTTGAAACTTGCTCTAGAAAATAGCAATTGTGAATCGGTTTGAAACCATATTTTCTTCTTGGCAGCCTCAATATAGTGAAATTATGGATGCAAAATGGTTTTTATTATATCAAGTCCTGATCTTACAAGCACTTATGTCCGGACTTAACTTTATTCAGAGTTGCAGAATGATTCATGTTGGATATCTGAGCGAAGTTAAGCACGCATAAAATGGATCTATTCAGCTGGCCTTAAATTCCTGCTAACTTTCTGTGCCGAATATTTTCTTCTTGGTTGGCTCCTGGCAAATATCTGTCCAGGTCGCTACTTAGACCATGGAAGTCATTCTTCAGTGGTCACTGGCTTTCACCACTGAACAAACACCGAGACTTGTGTAAAATGGGAGCTGTGTGAATATGAGCCGGATTGCTTAGAACTCCAGTGAGATGATGAATGGTGCACATTACGTGCCTGCAGAGCATACTGGCAAAGTTCTTTCAAATTCTAGTCCATGGCAATTTTTAGCAAGTCTCATGACTTTCCTCTCACCTTTTCTGTGTCAGGGTATCTTTAAACAATTACAGTCTCTTCCAGATGATGGAGGTGGAACTGAGATTCTGGCTGCAAGCACTGGAGATCACTCTTGACAGACGTGGCTGGTTGGTTTTGGCAGAAGCAATCCCTGCAGGACCCTGCCTCCCGCAGAGCAGGGCAGCAGCTGGATGCTGTAGGCAGCATCCAGGAAAGCAGCCCTGAGTGAGTGGAAGGAGTAGGGAGAGGCAAGCAGGCAAGAGAGCCCTTAATTTATGCAGTGGGAGCAGCCACTGGAAGGCACAGGTCTGGGAATCCCAAATAGAAAATGAAAACTAGATTTCTTTTGTATGCCAGAAAGAGGGGATTTGCAGCTTTCTGCTAAGATTTCTGAAATACGTACATACACCTGCAAGTATAAATACTTAACTGGGTATTTCTGATCTTACAGATGATTGTGTTTTGCAGTATTTTGAATATTATGCACTGAAGACTCATGAGTTTGGGACCCAGGAGGCCTGACTGTTTAACCGCTTGCATCCTTTTTGTAAGTGACTAGTTAATGCCAGGGGAATTAGTCCCCATTTGCAATAGCCTTGGCTTAATTTCTGAAGTGTCAGAATGTGACCAGATAAGTCAGTAGACATGTAAGCCCAGAGATGTGGTAAAATCCTGATTCAAAAGATGTCAGGAAATCATGTTCATTGCACTCTAGCTGTGATTGAGAAAAGTATTTACAGCCTAAGAAATGTGCATTACATGCTATCGTCATGAAAAGAAACCACAAAACATAGGGAAAAAGCCAGCTCACTCCTTGGAACATCTGGGAAAAGCAGATGAACAGAAGGCTGATCCCCGGGAGTATACAGGAGGCAGTGATCTGCCTGCCCTCTGCTGATAACCCTTCAGCTCTCTTTTTGCAGTATCAGTCTTGGTACAGTAAATGAGTAAAAGCTCTCAGCTTGTCCTGAAGAGTTGGGGGTCGTGAGTGATTTGGGGGCTGCGGGAAGGATGAATTGGCTCTGAGACTCTGGGGAAAATGTGAGGATAAAGACCCCACTTCTGAGCTTGAAAGGGGAAAATGCCGTTGGGCTGGGGGGAGAGCACGCTTACTTGCTGTGGCGAAGGTAGCTGGGGGAGCGGGCGGTGAGGACAGAAAGGATTGCTTTGTTCTAGCGTGGGGCTCTAGCAAGGGGGTATGATCTCCACATCCGCCACCATTAATCCAAATCTTCAGAAACTGGTTTTAATCAAGTCTTCTAGCAACAGCACGCAAAGCTCTGACTAAAATCCCCTCACTAAGGATTTGGGAGAAGCTGACAGCCATGCAAATGCCACCCACACAGCTAGTGGTTGTGGGCCCAGAAATCAGGGCATGCCAAAAACCACAGGACAGTCTCTTAAAACAATAAAGCAACTCTGCTGTGCTCGTCTCCTCTGGCTGATGGGGTTACTGTGGCTCCCAGGCTGGCTGTAGGCTCTCTGCAATCCTCCTTTGAATGTACCAGCTCCCCGGGTACCCCTCTCCATTGTATGGCATAGACCCACCCCGAAGCCCGCTGCAGGGTCCCCATGGTTTTCCGACACCCCTAGCCAGAGGCTTTGCAGCACAGACCGACTGGAGCAGGGCCCAAGGATGTGAGCTGGTGGGCTGGGAAGGAGGGAGCCCGAGCAACGCTTCTGTAGAGAGCAGAGATGGGAGTTTCTGTGTGGATGGCAAGCACCTATCACGGGAGGGCACAGGCAAGTTTTGTACTGCTTTCCTGCTCAGGGTAACCCAGGAGTCTGATTTAGACAGCTATAGCCCCAGATGGAAAACTAAAATGCTGTGTGACAGCTGAGGTTCTGCACGGGGTGTTGGATGATTTCTATGGCATTTTTCTATATGTGCAAATCGATGGTTTTAGTATGGAAAAAACCAACGGATTTGAAAGCTGAATAAACACCAACACTTCTAACAAATATATACTCTACTCTTCATTTCTGTATATAGGCCTCCAACTTGCTAATGCTGCTGCTGCTGTTGAATTGTGTAGATGGGCTCGAGGTTATCATAACAACGCTCATTTCTTATAGATGAGGCAGTGTAGGAAGAACTCTTTCTTTTCAAATATAACTAAGGATGGAAGATAAAACAGACGACTTGTATACAGATATTTTTAGCTAAAAGAACTTGATTATACGAGAAGTTTAGGTTCCTCAACTGTTCCCATCTGTCTCGTCCCTGTCCTGTGTCAGCAGGGGGAAGTAGTAACTAAGACCTTCTGTGGCTTAGATACTCAGTGCTTTCAGTGGAGTATTTTTGTCCGCCCTCCTTTCTTTCCCTCTTCGACATCAGTAAGAAGTTTTATTTATACACTGCTATGAGAGATTATATCTACTACGGAAAATTACTGACAACTGCTTTGTCAGTGACGCTTATGCCCAAGTAAATCTGCTTCCTTTTACAACATTTTCATTAATCTAGATTAAAATATTGCAGGTGCTGCTCAGATTTCTGCTGCCTGCAAGATAATAATATTGTTTCAATCGGCCTGATTGCTGTAACAGCAGTTTTCTAAAAATTGCAGTGATGGTGGCTTCGAGGCATGCAGCCTGAGCAAGGACACCTCTTGTTCCCCATCCAGATCCCAGGCTGCGTCTCCAAACCCCGTGCCTGCTCGGAGCGGAGCTAGTTTAGCCCCACCCTCTGAGCAGTCCAGCCTTTATTTATATGAAATCTGTGGTCCAACTGGCTTCAGATGGCGTGTGTATGTGCGTGTGCCTGCCTTCTGAGTGTGTGAGACGAGCTGGGATCATGAGCCAGGGTTGTTCCAAGTGGTTTTAATCAGCAGCCCATTAGAGGAGAACGGAAAACTTCTAACAGGATAAGAACCGAGTAAGTAAACCTAACTTTGAACTCGCAATCTGGGCAAAACAAATGCAAACGAAAATCTTCATAGCCTGTCAGTTTTCAGATAAATGATCACTTTTCGAGAGAAAGCTGTGCATGCTGACAGGAAGGAGGCAATTTAAAAGGACTGGAATGAAGGAAACTGTAAAAACAAAGTGGGAATTGAGAATGCAAGAGAGAAAAAAAAACAGCAAACGATTGTTCACGAAGTTGGTACACTCTCCTACTCTTTTCAGCTGCGGACAGGACATGTTAAGCTTTAACCTCTTGCTTTCTTGGATACTATTGTCTGGCTGAGCAGTTCCTTCTGCAAAGGGGGAGAAGACTTCTGCTCCTCACCTGCCTGCCGGTGTGGTGTGGTGTGGTGTGGTGTGGTGTGGGCGTCATCGCTACGGCTCCCTACAGAACACCCCATGGCACGCTGGTCTCTGCTGCTGCTCACTTGTTGTTTTTTCACAGGTTGTTCCCGTCCCCCCATGGGAGGGTACTTCCCAAGCCTCTGCTCCTCTGGAATCCGTGACTTCTTGCCAGGCACCAGAAAAGCTCTCAGCAGCAGCAATGGGGAAAACTCTCGCTAGTTTTGGGTAAAGCATGCCTTTGGCTTTTTTTTTACCCTGGCAAGACGTGGCTACTTGGTCTGCATCTGCAATGTGGCAAAGGGTGAAGTGAGGACGGCAAAGAGGCCATGGTTTGTGGGCAAGTCCCCAGGTGCCGCAGGCTTTGTCGCCCTCGTCCCTTCCTTCTGGCCTTAGTGGTGGCCATCTGTCTGTTCTGCCAGACCTTGACTCCGCTCATGACCAGCAGCATCCTTTCGGCAGTCATGAATGGGATTGCACCCAACAAACTGACTAAAACACAGCAAGGAAGATACAAGGACGTCTCCCCAAGCACCACTCACTGCTTCCTCCCCGGCAGTCATCCGCAGACCGTGAAAAAGGTAAGTCAGCTGGAGCAGAGTGCTGAGCAATAATTAGCAAAGCGAGGGATAGCAAGTCTGGCAGGATCATCTGAGTCCAGCTAAAATTAGCCTCAGCAGATCTGTATACAAACAAATGGGTGATCTAATGACAGCGGCAGATGCGCAAGCACATCTCCCAGTGTGGTGTTACTAACACAGTAGTCCTGAAATCTTCGGCTGAAACATGGCATTGCTCTGCAACGCCAAGGAGATTTCAGTTTGCTGCACAGACCGTATTTTATTTTGGCTTTAACAGTGGGGTCAGAGGCTTTACAGTACAGGCGCGTAAATCAGGAGCCAGTGGGGTTTCGTGGAAGTGACTGCGGCTGTTAATTAACACCGGGACTGCAGCTGCCCTGCATTAAAGCTATCTCTGCTGGTCAGTTTTGAACTTCACTGGGATTCTGCTGAAAAGCTGAATTTAGCTGCATTTGAGAAATAAAAAAAAGCCCTTTTCACGTTTTCAAATCACACTATTTGCTTTGGAATCTTTGTCCCACAGATTTTACTTTGTCCTTAGATTACCTGAGCTCGTGTTTGCTTTCTGTAGGGTTCTTAGAATGGGTGTTAAAACCTAACCAATGCAGACACTGTTATTTTAGCTGGAAAATGTGGTTTGTTAAACGGTCCAGCCTGAGGTAGTTATTTTTACTCTGGAATCTGTGATCAGCACCAGCACAAATGTTTCAGGTTTTCCTCAGTCCTATAGAGGGCTGCTAACAGTGCAGCAGATACCTCACTGTGAAATTATCATTATGCTGGCATTTTATATACAACTGTATCAGGACTATAAACATTGATCTGTGCCTTCACCGATTATGGACAGCATCCACATAAAAGCAGTTCAAATTAAAAACAAAACAAAGCAAAAAAATAGAAGGCTGCTTCTTTGATCAGACAGGGTTCACAGCCTGAAAGGTCAGCAATATTGATTTTAGGAGGGCAGTTGTAAAGTGCATCTTCTGCGGCAATCAAAAACAGATATGTGAAATAACTTTGGCATGAACTCTTCAACCTTAAATCTTAAAAAATGGATTCTTTTTTTCTTGTGAAGGTCAGGGAGATTTATCTTAGAAGTTGCAGAAATCTACTCCATGCTGCATCTGCCATAATTTTATATTTTAATGACCTTTTAGTACACTAGGTACCCAGATTTGGATTTGTTCAACACTGTGACATGAAGAATTACAATTTAAAGGGAAACAAGCACAGCTGACAGATGCAGGTCGCATTGTGTTACAGCTTTCAATACTTACAGTCCATTCCTTTTTACTCATTGCTATTGTAATGGCAAAGAACATTTCGTATCTTACCTTGGGCTACCTGAAGTCTGTAAGAACTGATGAAATAATGGTAGAGTTTTGCTAGCATGTTGTTTGGCTGAAAATATCTGTAATTTCTTCTTTCCCAATTTGCCTGAGAAAAATGCAGGTTGGCATTGAACTTGGTGTGCTAGCTGTTTGAAATGAGAAGGAAGCTTATGTTTTTACAACATGCTGTAATTACTGCCCTCCAGCACACACGGTTGGATATGACTATTGCATGCACACGCTGAACATAGATAGTACAGGTGTAAATGCATATACTCACCCTTATAGGTATGTTTTCCAGGGCTGTGCTACTCTAACACATTCCTCTTCAAATTTTGAAGGCCACCCATAGCTGGCTCCCTATTTGTCTCGGAAGTTTCCTCTAGAGCATGATGAACAAAATGTCTTGCACATGTTGGGATGTTACTCTAAGTTGCGCTCTGTTTCCAGAGAATGCTCTGGTGGCTGTGTGGGCTGAATAATAATCTCAGGGGACAGAAAAGGCAAACACCTCCAAAAAATCTCTACCACTTTGCTTTGAAAGTGTGTTCTTGAACTGTGTGTTTTCGCCCACTGCTTATTCAGATAACTGAACTGTTACCTTGCCTGATTTTATTGGGTACCCAGTAACATCTAAGACAGATGCTATGCTTGAAACTTTACACTGTCTTATTTTACAGTCACGTGCCCACCCACAGTAGCTAGCTTGGAGACAAGTTTTCGTTAAAGCTCTGGTTTAAATCTTTGTGCATGAATCTGGAAAAATACTTTAAAATATAATAAAATAAAAAAAAAATCACATTTTTAATTAACTAGTCACACATGTGTTCTTATTCTATAAATAGTCCAGCAAGCAAATTTATTAAAAAGAATCTATTGTGCAGTTAAACAGTGACTTAAAGAAAACACTACAACATATCTTATGAAGTCGAAGTTCATGAATAAGTTGTAAGGAAAAGACCACCCTGCTGGAGATAAGATAATATTCTTTAATAACACCCCATATTTTGGGGTTTTGAGCTATAGCATCTGTCACAGTGCAGAATGTCTTCTGACGGAGTAGGGGCAGGTTTAATTCTTGCTTCCTTCAGAGAAACAGTCAATGTTGCATTGAGCCTGCTGTGAGAATTTGGTTAAGATTGTTACTGCATGAGCAAAATCCCCTTCCAAAGTCTGATAATTTCTCCATTCAGAGTATGCATAGCACTAAATGCCTCCAAAAAACCCCAAAACAAAACAAAAAGCTGGCACCTTTTGTGAGTGGAAGGAGAGATCTGAGGAAAAGTGCAGGCTTGCCACTGTGTCTCTGATCTCAAAGTTTGTCTCATTTTGGAAAGTTCCAAACAAATGTGGAAAAAAGCATGGGGCTGGAAATTGCCATTTTGATCTGTAAATGTGTCTTTAACTACATCCAAGATGCCCTGGGATGGAGCCATTACTGTCAGGCACATAGTGCAAGCTGTCTTTTTTAAATTGCAAAAATGCAGATTTCACTCATAGCCTGGAAAACCTGACAGAGCTCATAGTACTTCTTTCTCAGGTATCACCCATTACAGGAGTTTTAAAAGCTGCTGGAGAGCTGGTCCTGTAGCCTTATTGTCACATGAACAGAGGTCAGGCAGAGAGAGTTGGGCTTGTTCAGCCTGGAGGAGAGAAGGCTGCGGGGAGACCTGATTGTGGCCTTTCAGTACCTAAAGGGGGCCTATAGGAAAAATGGGGAAAATCTTTTTAGTAGGGACAGCTGTGACAGGACAAGGGGTAATGGTTTCAAACTAAAACAGGGTAGGTTTAGACTAGATATAAAGAAGAAATTCTTTACAATGAGGGTGGTGAAACCCTGGAGCGGGTTGCCCAGAGAAGTAGTGGAGGCCCCATCCCTGGAAACATTCAAGGCCAGGTTGGATGGGGCTCTGAGCAACCTGATCTAGTTAGCTGTGTCCCTGCTCACTGCAGGGGGGTTGGACTAGATGACCTCTAGGGGTCTCTTCCAACCCAAAACATTCCATGATTCTATGATTTAATTTTATACTAGAAAGTATTTGTAGCATGAAAAATAGAAGGCTTATTTCTGCATCGCCATCATAAAAGGCATTAGAGGGAGATATCACATCCAGCACCAGGCTGTCTTCAGGTTCAGCCAGGCACGCTCACCTCCTCCATGATGAAATATTTGCAAATATACATACAGTACAAAGAAGAGTTGGTGCTGTAGCATCAAAACTGAAATAGTTATCAGCAAAAAAAGCCCACATGAGCCCTGTGTGTAGGTTTCCCTGGCACGGTATTGTGCCAGAAATACCTTTGGTACCAGCCCAGATGTAACACCATTACACTCCTCTTAAGTAATTTAGCTCTGCTTCTCAGCCAGTTCTGAGAAGAGATAATTAGCTGGTTATGCTATGTTTCCACTCTCTGAATTAATTCACCCAGAGCCAACTTAGGTGTCTCTGCGCAGCAGTGCATTTTGCCCTGGTAGAGGTAGTGCCTCTTGCTGTCAGGAGGAAGCACCAAGACAGTACTGCTCATGTGATAGGCACTGCTTCAGCATATTAACTCTCTAACCATGGCCAACATATAAAAAAAATTTTCAATTTTTAGATTTTAAGATGAGTCTTGAAGGAGATTAATTCATGGATACTCACAAGAGCATTGCTTCACATTCCCTGGCCATTTAAGGCCAGCTGAGAAAAAGAAAACAAACAAGCCATGCAGCTGATTATGTGAGACTTTAACGAGTGGGCAAGGCTGGCATCTTCATAAATTAAATATAACAGGTATGGTGAAAAAAAAGCTGTCTTCACTTTGAAGGCTCTTGACCTGCCACTTATGTTTGGTGTAAAAGATACATTGCTAAGAAGAGTTATAATGAGGTGAGCAAACAGGAAGAATGAGAAAAGGTTTTTTATGGCTTTATTCTGAATGAATAGGATAGGATGTCATTTACTGGGAGTGGGCAGTGTGAAAGATGCAAGATAATGATCGCTTGATGTGGCCGTATCTCAGAGATACTGTGCAGAAAAAGAAAAAAAAAAGAAAAAGCATTATGTTTTAGTCTTACCAAGGTCTAGAAGAAGACCCAGTTGAACATTGTGCATAGGTTACAGGCCCAGGTACCTATATTTGCAAATTGGGAGTGAAATTACTGAAAAGCTGAGAAACTGTTACTAGAACTTTAGAACTCTGGGTATCCAGAGTGGATTTATCCTCTCTTTACTTGAGTGCTCCACTCTCTCCTCAGAGCCAGAAAGCTGGACTTCATAGTCAATGGAATTAACTGCCTCTAGTGCAAAATTCATCATGACTTAATGCAGATGTTTAAAACAAATCTGATTAACTTCACCTCTAAAGGCACGTGTCTGTTTTCTTTTTTTTTCCCCCCTATTGATTTTTTTGGATGGTATATACTTGCCTCTGTCAGAATAAGTAGGGAAGGAAGGGGGCAGGAGAGGAGTGTCATGGAAGAAGGCATGGGGGAAAGGAGATGCTGGCTGGGGCAGATGTGGGAGGGAGAGCAGGGAACCATGGCTGCAAAGCGATAGCATCCTCAGAAGGCACAGAAAAAATTGTGCACAGAGGGGGCTGGATTTGTGCTGTGAAGAGAAAGGGAAATGGGAATGGAAAGAAAAGAAGACAAAGCCAGCGGGAACTTTTCAGATGTAAATATGTGAAAAAGGAGAAATTAAGCTGGATGATAGAATGAGAAGGGGTGATTTTTGCTATTATGCAAAGATGGAGTGTGGTGAGAGCTCTGGATAGGAAAGATTACATTATGCATAATAAGGTTTGATACACTTTTAAAGTAGATTTGATCTTAAAAAGGATATTTATTTTATAGAATGCAGTAGGGGGATGAGAACTCTCTTCTCACAAAAGAGCAAAGAACTTTGCTAGTATGAAACCTCTGTTAATAGAAAGCAATCGACAGATGGCATAGTATCAGCAACCGGTTTCCTTGGAATGATACCATATTCATGTTGCACCCTACAGAAGCAGGACTTCCCCCCCCCACCACCCCCCCCCC
>NW_009259596.1:1154390-1156886 GCF_000687185.1 Egretta garzetta
CCCCCCCCTTTTCAATGTAAAATGCAAAAGACGCTGAGGAAACAGCTATTTTTTACTGCGCAGATAGCTAGAGATATTTTGGTGATAAAGGGCAAGGCTATTGTGGTAGGCCTCAGGAAAGAGGGGCAGGGTGGAGACTCTTTGCAGGAAGGGAACTTTAAGAAGGATGCATCAGCAGCAACTGGGAAATGGAGGCAGAATCTTGCTGGTGCACCTCCTTGGAGTCCGTCCCTCAAAAGTAGCTGTTTGCTAAGATGGTAGGGTTGGCTCATCGTCTGGTCTCAAGGCAAGGCTGTTGGGAACGGAGAACTACATGCAATCATAAAGCAAAGGCATTTTGATAAAATAGGTCTGTACGTCCAGCTCAGGGTGCTGGTGATGACTATGCAAATAACTCCAGTTTTGCTCTTGGATTTATGAAGTCATCAGAAACCAGCCATCAAAGTAGTGCCAGTAATCTAGTTGCTTGTTCTGTATTTATTTGGCAAACAATTAGAAGCAGACCTACATTCCAACCATTTCATTCTACAAACCAGACCTTTCTGATTAGGAAATCTAACAGAACATAAAGACAACACATTTAAATATCCTCCAGAAAGTGAAACAGGAAATTAACTTCTCCATTACTTCTCGATACAGGAGCTATGGGCACTTCAAGTGTAACGGTAGTATGAACAACTTACTATTTCTACAAACTTTTATGCAAACATGAAAAAGGATTTAAAAGTCACATTTGGAATTTATAAAGGTCTGCACAGTCCTGTAACTTGGGGCATTAGAACCACATGCTAAGTTTTTATTATCGCTCTTCTTATTAATGCTGTTTAATATTAGTGCAGTAGTTTCTAGGAGCCCCACTCATGGATATTTTTTCTTTTTGTAATGTTGTTATGCTAGGTGGTGTTTAGCAGCGAAGGTGGATCCATGCTTACTTTGCTGGCTAAATGGGAATTGAGGCGGTTCTCTGCCTGTGAAGATCGCTAGTAGTGCCAGTCTTGTTTATATAAGGCTGGTTCTCTTCCGCGGGATTTCTGTTGCACTCCCCTTTCATGCAAAGGCCTTTTGGTTTGCACAGGGGCTCGTGTACCTCTTCTGCAGCAGCCCAGTACCTGCAGAAAGCAGTGGGGGTAAAGTAAGCAGTGGTGAAGTTTTTCGAAGCTGTTGGACGAGACTCTGGCAGTCTTGGCTAGCTTGGTGTGAAAGAGTGGCTGCCTGTAATCAACACGGGGACTAATGCCACCAGAACTGGGTAGCTGAAAAGATGATTCACAGTTTTTGAGCTCTTTCCTGAGAGAAGCTTAGGCAGACATGAGTTGGGCCATTATGTTAGGAAGAAGAATTTTGTTTCTGCAGTTGAAGTGATGGTCAATGAAATTCTATGGCAACAGTTCAAACTGTATATTTGCTTCCTTGCCAGGCAGAGACAATGCACCAATATTTATGGAATTATGCAATCTTCTCGGAATCTGAAAAAACGCCAAAGAACTGTTTTTCTCTCCTCAACTTGAAATATCTTTGCTATTTTCTTCTTGGCCAAAACAATGACAGTAATTATATATTATCAGATTCAGTTACTGACTACAGTTTTGGATTTTTGGAACAACCCAGAAATTCTGTACAATAGAGGAAAGCTTCGGCGACTAATACAATCAATTATATCTTTATACATTCATAACCTAGAATTGGATAAACTGGTTTCAAGGAAAATGTCAAAACATTTTCTCTTTAACAGAGAACTTCACAGCTATGTGGAACTTGCAGACAGACAGAACTAAGAATTGCAACGCACATAATAAATTTCTATTTTCAGTCGGACAAGGATGGTTACGTAATACTTGAGCTTTCTTATTATATAAACTGGGCTGTTTATCTCATTTGTTAAGACCTCGGAGGAATATACATTTGATTTGATAATTTTTTTTTTAAATCCATAATACATTTTAAGGATCTCAATTTGTTTCCTTTTGTGGTTTTTTTCATGTTATTTTATAAACTGAAAATGAAGTTACAAAATTCATTTTTATGCATTTTTATTCACTTCCCAGCCCACTGTGGTTTGTTTAGACCAGTGGTTAAGGCTGTGGATCATCTGCGTAACGGCCTATTGCACTAAAACGAGGTCAGTGACTCGGCTAAGTGCAATGGTTTGCAAGCTATAAGGGCAGGCATATCATGTCAAAGCTGACATAGGTGTCATCCTAAATCATATGGGAAATCTCCACTTTGCTGTAAAGCCTCATTAATTTCTGTGGAGGCAGCCATGCTGTTCTCTAGGTAAGACACTGGCCACAGATGTTCTTTACCAATCCCTTTCACGTAGGCTGCATTCAATCTGTAATAAACAGACCTGCTAACGCATAGCCTGAGACTTCAAACTGGGGAAGAGCTAAAAAATGGTTGGGATATGAAAACATTTGACCCTTTAGCAATTATTCTCAAATATTCAAAATGTTATGGATTCATTTTTTTGGTCTAAGCCTGCTGCACATTAAAGAT
>NW_009259596.1:1156924-1157996 GCF_000687185.1 Egretta garzetta
AAATATGTGAACAGCTTATTTTCATCTATTGCACTCTGCTGCTTTTATACCAGCTCTTTGCCCAGACTGCATTTTTATGATTGAGAAACATTTTATAAAAACCAGCAGACTCTTTAAGTGTATAAACATGACTGCTATTGCTATAATATTGGAAATTCTGAAACACATCCAGGAGTAACTAGATCAGCATGGCCAGTGATGTCAGGCATTTTATATAGGGCTTTGGAAAAAATTATAGAATCACTTGCTGTAAGCATGTGTTGGCCATAATGTTTTTTTAATTTTGTGTAGCCAATGGGTAGTTTAAAACAAAATAAAAAAACCACCCTACATTGCACTGGCTGGGCAAGAAAGCAGAGAGGACACGTTGCATCTTGTAACCTGGACTACAAATAGCCCTGACAGGAAAGGGCAGAGGAAATAAATTTGGCAACGCTATGCATGGATCTCCAGCAAGCACCGTAAAAGGTGTTGAGCTACTTCATATTATTTAATAGTACCAGATTAGACATCAGGTCAAGCTGTTAAATTTAGGACCCTGAATTATCTCGGTGCTCCAAAGATCCCGTCATGGCTTTTTGGGAAGCTGGTGGGTAAAGTGCCTCATGTCGGGTGCCTGGGCGGCAGGAGGGGAGGCTGGGGGCGCAGGCGAGTGTGTCCCCAACCAGGCCAGCTCCGTCCATCCCAGCCCTGCGCCAGGAGGCTTTCGATGCCATCAGCCTGATGGATTTTTGTGTGTTGCTGGACCATGTCCCCCCAGGAAAGCCCTCTGGAGCAGCTGGTGCCATGCTCCGTGTGCGGGGGCCATTGCTAGCCCTCTGACCACCCATGAAAGGTGCCTGGCAGGACCTGGCTGCTGTGGGGGCCCTGTGGAGCTGCTCGGGGCCGTTTGCCTTTGCGTTTTGGGGAAGTGACCGAAGTCACCGCCATTGCTTGGAGTTCCTTTTTGTGTTTATGCTACTGTCAGCGTTCTCTTGAATATTTGCCATTGACAAACTAGAGCGTTGTAAACATTTCTGCTAATCCCCAGGGAACCGGGGCCACCGCCGCCTGCATGGGCGCTCCCGTGGAG
>NW_009259596.1:1158018-1178813 GCF_000687185.1 Egretta garzetta
GTCCCTCTGCCTGCCCAGCCAGGCGAGGCAGCGGTGGGGGGCACAGCTTGTGCCCCAGGCCCAGGCGGCTCCCGAGGCTGCCATGGCCTGCTGCACCGGGCGTGGGCTGCCAAGCGCGGCTGGGCTGGGGTGAGCCCTGGGAGAGCTGCCCTGGGGGGGTTGCCTGTGGGGGGGAAAGAAAGTCATTGCTGGGTGCTTGAGCTAGAAGCAAAAAGTTGTTTGAAGCAAAACGATGAAGGACTGGCACTGCAGGGGGCTTTGCTTTTGTGAAGAAAGGTGGTTTTTTTTTCCTAGCGTGAAAAAGCGCAATAACCATTAGTGAGGAGGGGCGCACACAAAGTGCCACCAAGTCCCTGGCGGGAGCCTGGCCCTGGGCAGCGAGCACCCTCAGCTTGCTTGAGCTAGAAGCAAAAAGTTGTTTGAAGCAAAACGATGAAGGACTGGCACTGCAGGGGGCTTTGCTTTTGTGAAGAAAGGTGGTTTTTTTTTCCTAGCGTGAAAAAGCGCAATAACCATTAGTGAGGAGGGGCGCACACAAAGTGCCACCAAGTCCCTGGCGGGAGCCTGGCCCTGGGCAGCGAGCACCCTCAGCTGCACGGGAGCTGGACAAGCTGTAATCACCAGCGAAAAAGGGAGGGGGATGTGCCCTGGGCTGCAGCCCCTCTGCGCTCCCCACGTGTCCTCGGTTCACCCCGCAACGCTGGCCACTGCAGCGCACGTGGGATGGAAAATGGGATTTGCTTGCAAAATAAAGCGAGAGGTGTCTCCCTCCTGATTTTTCTTCTGCAATGCAAGTGAACTGGCAAGTGGGAAGTGTCTGGCTGCACTGCCTGGAGGAGGAGGGAGCAGGAGCACAGGAGGGGGCCGGGACAAGGGCTGGATTTAGGAACAGGGAGGGAGGGAAATGGAGAGGAAGGGCTGCCAGCAGCTGCTGGTGCTGCAGGAGAGCAGGAAAGAGAAGATAAGAGGAGAGGAGGGAGGGGCGGGCAGAGGCAGAAGGGGGAAGAATGGCGGGTGCTGTGGCAATCTGAGATGCTCTAATGCCGTGCTTGCTACCCAATTAAAGTGCTTTAAAAATACTGGGGCGCCGGGGAGGACATCTGACAGGTTATCTAACGCAGTTCCTGTGACTTCACCCTGTGCTATTTGTGCTTCTTCCGGCCAGCACGTGATCAACCTTTACTTGAATATCCCAGTGTCTACAGTAGTTTGGGTTGGCACATTTAGCAAATATACACCGAAGACTCTGCCAGTCTTGTACAGAGATATCCTTCAGGGTCCCCTCATCGATGATGCTAACTCTTTCCATGGGGGATATCTGCTCTGGAGCAACAGCAGATGTAGCGTTAGAGGCTCAGGGCTCTGGAATAGTTCATGCTCCTCACTGCCGTGGAGAAGCTGAGGCTTCAGCCAAGTGTAACATAACACTGCATCCTTCAACTGGGGAACAGGCTGCTGAGAAGAGCGACTTTATCACTAGATCCCAGGCTTATAAACAACTGGACGCATCTTGAATGACATTTGTTTATATCAAAGCATCTGTTTCTTTTTCAATGTGGGTCTACTGTGCAAAAAATGGTGGTGCCTTGTTTGTGTAGCACTTTCTATGTCCAGTGATAAGCTCACTAAAATTAGAAGTTATGGAATAACGTAGTTTTTAAAGGACATACTGCAGACTACTGCTATGTTGAAACTCATGAACCTGACAAGAACTAAAATCAAGTCCTGTATTGAATCCCTTAAATGCTGGCATGTTTCAATCCTAAAGACAAATACTTTTCACTAAAGTATTTCTTGTCTGTTAATGGTGTTTTTATTGCAAAAGAACAGCTAGACTGTTCCAGATATTAGTGATCTGTTTCCCACATGGAGCATCCTATTTTTATGCCTCATGTAAAACATAAGATATCTCCCTTTTCCAAAGACCTGATGACAGTGGCCCTGTAATTCACTCTTTTCAGAGCTTAATGTCCAGCTCACACTACCTCTCTGTGTTTGGGGTGGCTCTCCTCCATTTTTCCTTGCAAGCAGCTCATATCCCAGGTTATTATACAGAGGAAGGGTTTTCTCTAGATGCCATTGTCCCAAGGCGCTCTGTGGGAAGTCAGTGAATGGCAGACAACCCAAGAGTTCCTTGGGATTCATTGGAGACATCATACACCTTTCCACTTGCTCCTATATACAAGTCTCTCTACCAGTCCTCCTGGGCTGGCTTGTGTTAGACTAATAAGGCAATAAGGTACTGACAAGGTTACATTTAATTTTCTAGAGGCACAGCAATCTACAGTACTGTTTAGGATTCCTCTGCACACTTTTACCTCAGTACTCTTCCTTAATCAAGCTGCACAGCAGAACTCGGTCCCCTACACTTACCATCAGTGTAGGACCCACGTTCCTTAGAACGGTTAACATGGGCCCCACCAAGTCCTCTCTGCTAGGTGACCCACGAGTCAGCCTGACACCACAAAGTCACCTGGCAAGTGCTGTTACCCACTTACCAGAGCAGGCCAGAGTTCAACCAAAGGTGTTTCCATGAAGGGAAGACCACAGTTTAAAGATCCTCCATTGGTACCCTGAGCTTTCAAACCCTTGCAGTATCAGTCCCAAATGTAGGCAGGAGAAACAGAGAAGCAAACAAAATAGAATTTGTGCTCTCATACAAAGAGAATTCTTAATTGTACCAGAAATATTTCCCGGATTTTCACAGTAAGTTACTAGTTTCTTTTGTGAAAGAAAGTTGTTTTAGAAAAATAACAACTATATATTATACTGCTGAGGAGTGTCCTATCTTACAACCATTGTCTTTGCATTGTGTTTGCTGTAGATCAACGACTCCATTCTCCAGTACTTTGGAAGCCGTACAAGAAGAGCGCTTCTGTACGCACCTCCTGCCCACCGTGAAACCGACCGTCAGCTCTGCCAGCGCATCCTGGCAAAACATGGATATACAGTCACAGTCCTTGAAAACAGGAGACTGATGGAAGATCCCAGCCTTGGAGGCCCTTATCACAGTAAGAATAGTTGGACTTAGTTAGTTCATTAATTACTAAATGTTAGCTATTGATCCAGAATTCTTCCACAGAGGCAAAGCTTATAAACTCTAGATGCAAGTAAGGATACAAAACAAATTCTAGTCCTTCTCTGTTATGCAGCTAATTTTTCACAATTAGATGATTCTTCCATTAGATACTTCCTTCTGTAAAAAAATGCAGCAGAGTGATTCGTCATAGTCTTGACAACCAAATCAGATCAGTTTGGTTCCTGATGACTTCTTGTACCAACTTCATCAATATAATAACAGAGTGATTTTCAGTAGAGCAGCCCATAACAAAGCAACTACCTGCTACATTGGGTTCTTTCTCATTTTCTCTCTTAAGGAAAAGCTGTATGCATGAAGGTATGCTTTTTGCTCTGGTAATGTTTCTTTTGTTCTGTAACATACACACCAAGCTGGTTAAGGAACACGATACAGAAGAAGTACATTTTGCACTTGCTGCAGATGCTGGGGTAAATCACTGCTGGTTCTTAGTTCCTATTGAAATTTGATCCACAGTTAAAGTAGGTTACTGAAGAACCTTGATCTCTTGCACAAGGGACTGTAGCTTTGTGGTATAGAGTTATTCTGTGCCTGAGAGAGGAGCTTCGGACACCAGTTATATATATGCTGACCATGTTTAAGTGCTCTTGGACACCTTAGAGGTATGAACTGAAACTGTGATCTCAATTTGGTTTTCTGTTGGAAGTCAGTTTGGGAACTTTGGAAAGCTTTGAAAAAAATACACAAGCCACCATTCTGTCAGTAGAAAAATGGTGTGGTTGGTTATTTCTCATGCTAAGGAGAGTGCTGCTCACATCACTCAGGCTTGCAATATGTTCCTGGGGTTACCAGAGAGCTCAGTTTTGCTTCATGCTTTAGACAGAATGGTTTCATAGATGAAAAGCGTAATTATTTCACATGGATGAGGCTTCTCAAAATTCAACCACTAATTTCAAGTTTCTTTAAGAATCTTTCTTGAAAATAAGGTACATACAGTTTTCTTGGAAGGCTGTAGAGAGAAATAGCAAATTGTCTTCACCTTGCTTTTTTATTTTAATCTGGTTTCATATGCACCTTTCAGCCACTCCTTGCCTTCAGTACTTTCCACCCCAGAGTGACAGAACACAGTGTGTCCACAGGTTTTGCTAGTGTCAGATGGGCTGCAGAGAAAAGAGGGCGTCTCTGGGGACCGTGTGCAACTTCTCCATGAAATACTTCTGTTTCAAATGGCCTAGGAAGTGGATATGCGAAATTCAGTTATGACCTAGAAAAAATCACTGGCTGCAGTGGTCAACTCAGGTTCAGGTTCTCCAATACAGGATTTTACCCTCCAAATACTGCCTCTGCAGAAATCAACTTTACTGTGGGTATTTATATTTTACAGGCTAGCACCAGTGCTTCCTGTAGTATTTTTCCAGTAATGAAAAAAAATAGTGAAAAGGCTTTAGGTATTTTCCAGGAACATCCTACAGTTTCCAGCAGATGTTGAAGTATGTAAAAAAGTCAAATGCTTGCCAATTTAAGGTAAAGAGTAAGACTCTACTAATTCCATTTCATGGCAACATAAGTCTGCCTTTAACTATTCCCTATGTTATGTAAAGCTTTAAAGTTATGTTTTAAAACCAAGAAGTAAGTAAAAGAGCATGTTTGCATACCAAACCAATGATCTTTTCTTAGAACTAAACAAGTTACGCTTGAAGTTATTTTTCTTTGCCAGTAGATGATGGGGTTTACTGTTCTGGATGGGATAGTACTCCTTATTTTGGAGAAGGGTATTTTGAGCTATGCTTTGTCATAATATTTTCCTAGTAGAAGTGTTATAAATTATTAAAAAATATGTTCCTTGAAGCCTCTATTAAAAAGATGTAGATAATGGACTGAGAGACATATATCATGAATGTTGTGAAAAATCTGTAAAAGGAGCCATTCCTTCTTACTTGATATTATTTAGCAGCTCTATCCAGTGCTTTTATTTTTGTGCAGTCTGTCTCACTCGTGTATCTTTCAAAGTTCACTCTAATTTTGAAAGGATTTTTTGTTTAGAATGGCTGAGAGCCAAGGGTCTAACTGAAGTCATATATGGAAAAAAATTCACCACAAAACATTCCTAACTTTTTTGCACTGGCCCGGCATTAATTTTGGGCCTAGTTCTGCTCCTGTTTGAAACCCAAATGTGACAGCTCTACACACTGATCTTCCAGAGAGATCCTCCACACCTGGGCTGCAGCACTGTATTGATTTCATTGCTGTCAGAGAGAAACATCAGGAGAATTGTTTCCTTCAGTGGAAATTTTTCACTTCTTACAGACCAACCAAAACATTTTGAGTTTTGGTAACTGAAAAATAGTTGGTTAAGAAGGAAAATGATACCTTTTTTAGGCAAAGAGACTGTGGTTTATGGGTTTCCTATGAAAAATCTGTACAGATGCTTTCTGCAGTAAAATATAAATTATTCAACCCCCTCATTTTTCACTGTAAAATAGCTCTGTCAGTAAATTCTCAAGCAGCTTTGGCTGAAGAAAAAGTAGCTGTGCTTTCACCATTCCTCAGCAATTAAACCCACATGGAGAAAAAAGCCCATGGACCGATGCTATCCGTGCTTGTTCTGAGCTCTTTTGAGTCTTCCTTTTGCGGCAGCCCTAAAGGAACCAGTTTTGCTGTCAGGTTTGAGGGAGCAGGTTTGAAAACAGTGTCACTCAGCTTCACAGAAAATAATAAAAGGATCACAGAATGTCAGGGGTTGGAAGGGACCTCAGAGATCATCTAGTCCGACCCCCCTGCTCAAGCAGGTTCACCCAGAGCAGGTTGCACAGGACATCATCCAGGTGGATTTTGAACATCTCCAGAGAAGGAGACTCCACAACCCCCCTGCCTGGGCAGCCTGTTCCACTGCTTTGTCACCCTCAAAGTAAAGAATTCATATTCAGCTGAAACCTCATGCTTCAGTTTGCACCCATTGCCCCTTGTCCTGTCACTGGGCACCACTGGGAAGAGTCTGGCTCCATCCTCATGACATCCACCCTTAAAATATTTAAGATCAGGAGGAGTGAGAATGTCCCACACGCCTGGGTTTTCTCCTAGGAGGTTTTCTGTACTGAGCCACACAAGCCATAGGCCTTTTTCTCAGCCTGGCATAGAGCTGTGCTGCTCTATCAGAGGTGAGTGGGATGAGCCACCTGGCTTCAGAGCACCCTTAGGTTCTCCCAGAGCAGCAAACGCTGGAGCAGAACTTTCAAAATATTTTTCCAGTCTTCTGCTTTCTTCCTCTTCTTCCACTCCAAGTTGTCATCTCTGGAGCCACAGCAAAGACTGCCAGGATCTATGGGTCCCTATGGCTCTGTGATGCCCTGCCAACATCTTCACAACGTTTTTTAATAGGAAAGTCTAATCTCAGAAATATGTTGCATTACAATGCGTTTCTGTCCTCCAGAAATAATGCTCCCTAGTTACTGTCTGCTGCCTGAACCTTTCCTGAATTCCATACTCTCCCCAGATGACATCTTCTGAGATAAATAAACTACTTATATCTTTCTTTCTGAAGCCATCAGTTTTTCTGTCCTTTGCTCAATGTGTCTGCCTCATTAGTCAATGGTGACCCTCCCTTAATAGGAATTTCCTTCATTTCTCAATTCTTCACCTTTACTAATAGTTACACAAATCTCAGAAAACTGCAGGCCCCGAAAAACATGTGCAGCTGTATGCTATGAATCTGACCGGCCAGTTTTAATTCATTCTGCAGTAACATGCGAAATTCTGTTGTTACCGCTAGCTTTTGGAATGGAACAGATTCTGCGTAACCTTAATAACAGCCAGTCGGATTGGCCATGGAAAAAACCACACCTATTCAGGCTGCTGGCAAACTGAGTGCAGCGTAAAAGTATATGTTCCCTGATGCCTTAGAATGTTAATTTTAATAATCTGGTGGAATTTTGTGCAATTGCAATGAGTGACTTTTTTTAAAAAGGCTCATAAACCATTTTCACAGTATTGATTTTACATGATCATTTCCTATTTTTAGAATACTACAGTTGAATATTTAAACTTTAGTATGGCTTCTGTTTGCAGCTTGAGTGACATCCACTGAAGATGAAATTTTAGCCATGCCATTAGAAAGATTGTTACGGTACATATATTGATTTGGGGTTTTTTTTGTGATTTATTGTTCCATAAGATAAGTATTGAACCCATCTTATTTTTGGTCCCTATTTACCTCTTGGGTCAATAATTCTTGATATTTATTTCCACTGAAATCGATACCAGCCTCATGTCCTATTCATTCACCCAAGATTGTTAAGTGGAAATCATATGCTATATATATCCTTAAATTTACATATATTGCAAAGAATGTTAGATCTGAAGTTATTTCCTCTTTGCTGACTTTATCAATATGTACTGAATTCTGTTCTGTTTTCTGCCAAATTTAAGAGCATGCTGTGTTTAAGTACTTGGCTGTGTAAATTAAGCCCTGACTCCAGCAACTAACTATGAGGATGATCTGGCTTTTTGCAGATGTGGGAGTGGTGCTTGGGTGGAGCTGCTCCAAGAACAGGAAGGGATGAGTGAGACAACAGACCCGTGGGAGTAAATGCGAGCGAATCTTGGCCCTTCTCTTTACATGCTGGGGTCAAGAGATCTGTCTGGCATTTAAGGTGGTATCTCATAGCGTTACCTAGGTATTATAGCAAGGGGTGAATAACCCCTCATTGTTAATGTAACTCAAATGTATTCAGACATAACTCATTTTGCTGTAAAATGCTGATTTGAGAATTGTTGTACTGTTATGGCAGGTATGGCCTCTGCTGCCTCCCTCCTTGTCTCTCTACCGAGCGCTCTGTTGCTTCCTTGTACCCAGCAGTTGCTCCCTGTAAAAGCTGCTGCTTGGGGAATTCGGGAAGCATGGGCCTGCAGGAGCAAGCACAGGTGTTCAGCAGACGTGGAGTGATGCTAGCTGCGGGTTTCTGTCTCTCACTAAATGGTGCATGACCAAAGAAACAGTTGGGGACAGATGAAAGAAAATTCTGCTTTGATTCTCCCAAAAAGCAATTTTCCAAGTCAATCCTTGTCAATTTTTCATTTCGGTTTGTTGGGTATCCTTTGGAAAAAATGCTCTTTACAGAAAATCTACATTTTTCATAGGAGGAATATATCTGTGTCTGTTCACTTCTGTTCACAGTAGGACTAGGAGGCAGAGAAATGTTGCCACACGAGGGTTAGAGATGGAGAAACTAGGATAAAAACCGTATGAGTCACGGTTAGAACTAGGATGGAATGCATGCTCCTTGCTGTATATCTTTATCTTACTCCTTTAGCTTATTGTATCACCTCTAGTACTCCTCACTATTCATACTTTTGACCAGAGGCTAAATCGGCAGAAGAATCAGCTTAACTGCTGACATCTGGCCAGCAGCAAGGTAGGAACTTGCAGAAGTGCTACTTCGTAAGTGCAGCCAGTAATAGTTTCCTCAGGGCTGCTAATTAGTCTAGAGAATAAACTACAGCTGTGGGTTTCGGAGGCCCCCAGGGCCATGTCTGGTGACTGTCAGACATTTGCTTTTCATTTTCCAAGACATACTATATCAGCAAAAGCAGTGAGAATGAGAGGAGGTGGTAGAGACAGAAGCACACAGTGATGCGCTTTCTTCAATGAGCATGAAGACTGCTATGACTGGGGGAACAGAGATACTTGTTAACGTAAAATATTTAAAAAGGCTGCTGCCAAGGAAAAAAGAACAATCTGTTCTTCATGCCTATAGTAGATAAGACATGAAGAACTCCAACAACAACAACAAAAGTTACATTAGCTATTAGGAAAGCTGTATTGGGGGTAAGGCCAGTGAAGTAATCAAAAGGATCCCCTGGAGCTGTGGAGCATTCAGTCTTAAAGGTCTTGAAATAGTAAGTAAAGAGATTTTATTGCGTGTAGTGTGTCCCCTTGTGGGGTAGCAAGATGGGCTCTTAGACTTCTTGCAGTCTTTGACTAGCCTTGAGAGAATGAGGCAGGTCAGAAACTGAAGAGGGAAAACGTACTGATTTGTAAAGCACATGGAGACATTGCAGGTATGAATCAGCTGTGGTGACTCAGGGCTCTAACTGAGGAACAAGCAATATGTAGCTTACAGCATCTTCTTAAAAAGCAAAATATTCTCAAAAAACCCAAATCTATGAGACTATATTCCTGACAGGAGTGGGGGAAAAGGCAAGGGAGAACAAGATCAGTGGTGCTTGGAGTATAGCCAGCTGAGGTTTGAGAAGGTAGAAAGCGGGTAACATACTGTGAAATACAGATGGTTTTCATGGGATGGCATGTAAAAATCAGTTCTAAGAGAAGCAAATCTCCTCCCTTCGTGAGTAGTTTTCTGTGGAGTTTGAAATACACTAACTGGAGTAGGTAGCATTAGTTCTAACTTTACTTTTATTTCATTTTTTTTTTTTTATTTTTAATTGTTCAGAGTAGTTAGTAGGAGACCCTACTTGCTGTTTGTTACAGCCTCAGAGAAATTTCCATGAAATCTAACTAACTTTAGCAAACAATTATAAAGACTAAAGGCCTCAAGGAAAATTGCTGGTGTGTTCTGTAAACATCTGGTTGCCATTTTCAATTACAAGGACCAACCCACTGAAGGAAGCAGTTTGGTTTTTTTGGAACAGAAATGGGACACTGGGGTTTTTGTTCTTTTTCATAGTGGAGAGTAAAGGAAATGTCAGGAATAGAGAGGTCACTAGATGCTCAGCTTTTATAAATACAAAAGTCTCTGAGAAAATGAAAGTAAATTGAAATCAGGTTCTGAAAGTGTAAACAACCCTGTGGAGGTAAGGTTAAATAAGCAGGGCTGGAGACCCTAGCACATGCCAGCAAAAGCACAAGCTCATTCTATCATAAGTAAGTAATTTAAAATATTGTGCAAAATAATAGTGGAGAGGCTAGCCACAGAAGTATTTTGTGTGTTACTATACAGATAGATATGTGTATATCTTCAAATCTAGCAGATGTAACTTCCAAAAATCATTTTGGTTGACTGTTAGTACAAATATATAGCTGGCAGTATACAAAATATGTGTCATATGAGTCATGGGCAAAGTTTTGACAAGTGAAAACATAAATTTCAGAAGCATTTTTTTTGTATGTTGTTAAGCAAGGAACTTCCTAAACAAGCTAAATAGGTAGAAATGTGATCCTCGAAGCATACTGAGTTACAGGCGTACTTAATGTTTGTTAAATTTGTTCTGCTGCCTTAAAATGAAAGTTCATACAATTCTAGGAAGAAAATGCATGCCAGAAACATACGCTATCTTGATCACTTTTTAATTTTGCTTTTAGCAGTTCAGCCTGGCTGTTTGCCGACTAGTTGAAAGTGGACACCTAATCTCATGCCACAGACGTCATTGGTTTCAGTACAAGGCAGATCAGTTTCTGATAAACCCAAATAAATGTTGCTCTCTAATGTGATGCTGTGGTCTCTTGTAGAGAATCTAAATGCATCATATAATTTTCTGAACAATATGTATTCTCCTTCCTAATTATTAGCAGAACATATTCATGTTTTCTAGCAGAAGGGCACACAAACTATTTCTTTGTATCACTAAAATAAACCCTCTGTGGAATTGTAGTAAAGCCCATTTCAAATGCACTCTTTTCCATGAGAAAGGGAAATTCTTTATTTGTTCATAACAAAAGTATAAGGACATTGAACTTTGTCAAGTTAAAACAGCATTTAGTCATAAAGTTACCAAACATACCTTTCTTTGAATGTTCTTTTTAGTCATATAAACAGAACATGTGGTCCAGTGGAGAGGGGCATTTATTGGGCTGACTTAGAATTTATAATGACTAAAATATTGCACACTGATTACACAGTGAGCTAAAATTAAAAGTTTGCTGGAATAAATTATATCACGTTAATAGAATCTGAAAAACAGGCAGACACACATGTCGGCCAAAGGAAGCAACAGTGTGCGAGTCTGCTAAAATTAAATAAATACAAGGGATTAAGGTATAAGTATACAAGCTTTATAATACACTAGTAACATGCAAATCCTGTAAAAGAGTTTGAGGCAGTGTTTTGTAACTGTAGCCTATGGAATAAGAAGGTAACAGCAGATAATTGTTTATTTGAGTATTTTTAAAATGCTTCCCTTTAAGAAATGAATCCTGGCTCTGGTAAGGTTCAAGCAGAGACTCTGGTTTGTAAGTATATATGTCTGTTCCTAAATGTCAGATGATTGCCTGCTAATATAGGTGCTGGGAGAATGACAGTAAGTCTAGCCAGAAGCCTGTAGCCGTCCTGCCAGAGCACTCTCTCTAAGGGGCTGTTGCGTTAGCGTTGCCCAGTGTTTTGGCTGCTGGAAGCTGCACACCCTTTTTGATGCATTCGCTGGCTCTGAGCCCTGGTCAGCTGTGAGAAGTGTGGTGCCTTTCATCATTGTGCTCCCATTTTAGGTAGAGGCATTATATACCACTGAAACCAAACCTTTTTTTTTTTTTTTTTTTTTTTTTTTTTAACTTTTTCTACCATGACTGTCATTGCTTCAGATAGCAAAAAGCTTATGCACTATGTGGGCCTTCCTTATAATCTGCAGCCAGCCCACTACATTCCTAGGTTCAGATTCCAACTTTCTCCAGCTGCATCCATGTTCAGCTGACAGCTCTTTTGAATTCTGAATCCCAAAAATGTCCCAGACATCAGAAGTGCAGTAGACACCCATGGGTTAGAACATGTTTCTGAAAGTCTCATGCACCATATTGTTGTACACTGGCTTATTTGACATCAAATGGGAACTTTTCTTTCATGAGGGGAATGATTATTCTATCCTTCTGATGTTCATTATACTCCCTCAAAGTTGATTTTTCAATGTAATATTGAATATTATTTTATTTGGCCCCTGAGGTTGTCCATTTGGAGGTAATCCTAGTTTGTGCAGATGTTGAAGAGAAAGGAAGCTTCTCTAATGTACTCAGAAATCAAAACGAACTATCCCTGAGTTTCAAGTTGGTCATGAGAGCTTTTAGATTTCTGAAAAAAATTATTCCATACAGAAAACTATTGCTAGAAGTGACAACTACTCTTTGATTAGAAAGGAAAAAAAACCCCAACGTATAACTATTTGCTATCATTTTTGGCAGGTGTGTTTCCCAACAAAACAATGTCCATTTTTCACAACAGAAGGGCAAAATATGGAAGGGATTTGGATTAAAAAGTAACAAAGGAATAGGATTTCAGCAACTTTAACTGGTAGCAAGATTAAAAAAATATAGTCTTAACATATTTCCTCAGTAGTGCCTCACATAAGTGAAATATATTCAGACTTTGATAGAGGGAAGGACAGAAGAGCTGAGCGCTATGCATTTTAGAAAGTTTGGAGCAAAGGATCCAAGGCATAAATTGTTTCTATAACAAGCTCAGTTAGAATACAGATCAGTTGATCAGCTTTTTTAAAAAAGGAATTTTAGTGTAAAATGGCAAAATAAGACAAAACCATTTTTTCTTTATTTTTGGAAAAAAAATACTGTTTGCTACAATTTGGGGTTTTGGGGGTTTTTGGTTTTTTGTTTGGTTTTTTTTTTTTTTTAACAAAAGATAAAATAGAAAACCTGTCAGCATACTGAAGTACTTTGTCAAACAGGCTGATAAACAAAATAAGAACAGGACTAGCTATTCTTGACCCACTCGAGAAGTATTTGTCTGTCTAAATGGGAATTAGACATTTAAATATTTTTTTTTTTCCATCTGGCTTCAGCAACTCTCTCAAAAAAAGGAAAAACCCTCACTCCCGTTTTCACAACCACAGTGAGGCTAAGCATCTCTGGAGCTTGTCTAGAAGTCAGTCTTCAACAAAAAATAATTGAGGTAATTTGCTGTAAAGATTAGGCTGAAGACAAGGACTTTAAACACATAGAGTTTGGTACGTTAACCCCATTTTCACTTGGAATGAAACGCTTCAGCTTTAGAAAAAAGGTTAGAGGACCTTTGGAGAAAGCTCTAAGAATAGGAAGAAGGAAGTGTTCGAGAAAGTACTGGCACAGAAGGTGCCTGTAGATTAGTTAGGTTGCCCTCTTTATGGCAGGGTGATGTGTGAGGTAGGAGAAAGCAGCAGGTTTTTTCTTCTCTACCCAGCTCCATGACACATCTGATTTACATCCCAGACATTACAGTACACATTTGTGGCAAATCTAACAATTGTGGGTGTGTCTGTTTACCTTCAAAAGTGAGAAGTCTGACCCTACATTTCTTTAAAATGTTTGGAGAGATAATTTTAACGTCTACTTTAGAGTCCACGCTCCGTGGATGCTCTACATGGTAGAGTACCTCACTCTGCAGGTGAATAGAATTGAAAGGCAGCATAGGGTGCTGTGCAGAAAACAGTATTTGTGGGGTACACTTGGAAATCTCCCTTACATTAGCCATGACTTAATTACTGCATCACTGTCTTCTGCGGTTTTGTCTAACCATAAATAACATGGGTCAATCCCCTAGTCCTGAGGACAAGTGGTGCAGTATGGCTCATGTCCATGTATCTGAAGTTTTTTCCCCTGACTGAGGGTGGCCTGCTCTTCAGTGAGTTTTAAGAACTGTCGCTGGCTTGAGCTGTCTCCTGGGGCATTGCATGGCCACCCAGGGAGAAGAAAACAAACACAGCGGATGACTGCAGGCCAGTGGTTGAGCCTGTGTCCTGACACTGTTTAGTTCAGGCATTGCCTCGATTCCCAAGCTTCTCTTTTTCAGTATTCTGATTGTTTCCTGCCTCTTGGGTATTAAGGAATCTGACACGTTAATTAGGGTTGGCATATGATGCCCGAGTGCTGTAAATGCAGTGATCAAGGGCTGCCATTCAGACTTTAAAATATGTGTCTTTGTTTCTTGTGTAGGTGATCAAACACCAAACTTTTGACATTGTAATTGTTATACTAATTCATTGTAATTAGAATGAGACCGGACATTAAGATAAATAAACCCATCTACTCCTTCACTGCTTATCCTGAGGCTCCCCTGTATCCATTGAATGGAAGAGGCTGTTTTCTCAGCTCTATCAGTTTCTGCCCTTTGAAGTCAATGATGAATTCTCATTGGTGCCATCATTCAGGGGACTTCTCAGCTCAGGTTCCTCATGTCCTGCTGCAAAGAGCGGGAGTGGTAGAAAGGTTGGGGTGAACCGCAGGATGGAAAGTATACTCAAACTGGCAGTTTAAGGTTTCCTTGGGCAGGACTCCTCCCCAGGCACTACTTTCCCATTGATTCTTCTTTTCTCCCTCCAGCTCTTCCCATCTATTGCATGCGCCTCTCTAAATACCCAGGCTCTTCCTTGTAAGAGCAGCAGGGTCAGCAGGCTTGGTAATAGTCTAGTGGGGAGGATGCCTCAGTACCTCTTGTTTTTTGCTGTAGCTCCTATGAACACACTCATCCAAGTTAGAGATTGCCAAGTCCAGCAGCCTGACAGAGGTGAGGGTGATGCAGATCCATGCCCCCTGTGTCCAACCAGCAGCAAGGCTGAGCGTGTGCTCCCAGCCAGCACAGGCACGCACCTATACCCCACATACGTCCATCCACACACATGGCTGGCCACACAGACCAACACGCTCAGCACTCACACAAACGTGAATAGCACCCACGGCCTCATCCACTCGCCAGTGCTCACACATGCACTCATACACCCACCCCAGCTGCTGCCATCATGGACGCATGGGCCTCCAAGCCCTGGTCCCCCTCCAGGGGCTGCACTTAGAGCCCCAGAGAGAGACACACACACACACAGGAGAGAGAGAGCTCTGCTGCCAGGCAAAAGTTGGCAATTGTGTTTAATGAGAAGACAGCGCAGACTTCCCTGATTAGGTACCATGGCCAGCCAAGATTAGCAACAGCCCACTTCTTAGGGGTGGCAAGCACTTTTTATCCCTTTATTCATCTTTCCCATGCTTGTTCCTCTTCAAAGCACCTTGATATCTCCTTTTCCCCACCTTTGGTTCCTCCACAAAACAGCCCATAATAGGCAACTGGGAAATGCTCTTACCATGTACCTCGTAATGGGTTCCAAACCCTTAGGCGATGTGCTTCCCCCCTCCCCACGTCCACAAGGTGCTTTGGGACTTCCATTCGCTTGTTGTGTTGGGCACTGGGGCTGAGTCTCCCCTGGGACAGTTGGGGGGTACCAGGGCAGGGGCTTGTGTCTCTCTGGGGTTCCCCCACCCAGCATGGTGCTTCTGTGCTCCTCCCTCTGTGTGTGTACGAGCATGCATGTGCATAACAGAGATGAGTGTTTTGTGGGCATATCCCTCTCCTGCGATGACCCTGGGAGCACTGGAGCAGGGTGCTATTTGGGTCCCCCCACCTGCTGCGGTTCCTCTGGGCTCTGTTGGGCACGTCTCTAAATGAGCTTTTTATCACAGAACCAGCAATCACAGCACTCCTACTCTGCTTATTCAGCAACGAAGACATGGGTCTGAAAACTGTAACCTGTGTTCCTCTGAGTTTCTCATGGTAAAATAACAGAGCTTCAGGCCTAAATTTCCTTTTTTTTTCCCTCTGAAAAAATAATTGGAGTTTTAGTAAAAGTTTCTGTAACAGAATTTTTGAATCCTGGTGATTTTGCACCAGCTGACTGTGGGTTTTCTATCTTATGTCTCTGTATCCAGCCAAGAGCTTTTCCTGTCCCTAGTGCATTCTTCGTCGCTACATGTGCTTGTTTCCCCGCTTTTTCTACTCTGCTCTGAGTGACGGAGGTCTCTACCTCACCTATTCAACCTCCTACTTTTCTTCATGTTGTCTGAAGTTTAAATAAAATAATTTTATATTAAACAGTGGGAGATCTTGAAGAACCTTGAGAATTTCAGACCAGAGCGGGCGTATATGCACACAAGCAGCACACAGGTGCTCAAAAGCTGTGAAGTTCACTCTTTTCAACTTTGATTTGACCCACTCACTCATGATACATCCTTCCACTTCATGCCTGCATGCTGCTTTTTCACATGACTTTGCCTCAGGGTGCACAGCACAGGGATACAAAGTTCTTCCCTGGATATAGTCCCCAGAGTTATCAGTTAGAATAACTTGGATCATGTAGCAGTGAGGGCTGTCCAAAGGCAATTGCATCAGGCAGAGTCTTCTTCCTTGGCACAGAGCAGGGTGGAGTTACTCCTCCGCTGAGGCTTAGAGAGCTGAGTGCCCTCTTCCTCATCGCACAAAGCAGCGTGTTTTTTCCTCCCCCAGTGGGATGCACGTGTGAAAATCTGGTAATATTTTAATTTATTTTCTTTGATCCATACGTGGTGCACTGCCACCTCTCATGCTCAGCCCCAAACCCCTGCTAACAGGACAGGGATGTCATTGCAAATTTTCCAATGCCTATGACAGGCGGAGCATACAACCAATAACTTCCTTAGCTACAGAGTTGCCCTGTCCATGAGCTTCTTTACCCCATTCTGATCCCTACTTGTCTCAACTGTGTGAGCCACCTCCTCCCCACATGCACATCTCTTCCCAGTTTTCACCTGGTTCTTCATCGCAGGCCACTGCCAGTGGCCTGTCTCTAATAGCTGGCTTGTCGGTCAGACAGTTTCCTTCTCCACTTTCGCAGCAGGTGAGGAAGCACCCATGCAGATGGATTAGCTGAGCTTTGGCAGAACTGTGACAGCTATGTGCTTTAACTAGGTACCAAGTACTTCCAGTCCCAGAGAAGGTTAGGTCTCAGTCCCACAATGCTTTCCTGTGTGAGTGAGAAACATATAGAACCATAGAATCATTTATATTGGAAAAGACCTTCAAGATCATCAAGTCCAACCGTTAACCTAACACTGCCAAGTCCACCACGAAACCATGTCCCTAAGCACCTCATCTACTCGGCTTTTAAACACCTTCAGGGATGGGGACTCGACCACTTCCCTGGACAGCCTGTTCCAATGCTTGACAACCCTTTCAGTGAAAAAATTTATCCTAATATCCAGTCTAAACCTCCCCTGGCACAATTTGAGGGAATTTCCCCTCGTCCTATCACCCATTACCAGGCAGAAGAGGCTGACCCCCACCTTACTACAGCCTCCTTTCAGGCAGTTGTAGAGGGTGATAAGGTCTCCCCTCAGTCTCCTCTTCTCCAGACTAAACAACCCCTGTTCCCTCAGCCATTCGTCATCAGACTTGTGCTCCAGACCCCTCACCAGCTTTGTTGCTCTCCTCTGGACATGTTCCAGCAACGCAACATCTTTCTTGTAGTGAGGGGCCCAAAACTGAACACAAAATATCCAGCAGCTTTGACTGTGGTAGCCTACCTGGTGTATTAAAAAAGTATAAAGTAAGAATTCCAGCATTTGGGAGCAACTAGGGATGTAAACCTTTTTAGATTGCATACAAGTAGAGCACATCATATTGGATTACTGGGTGCTTTTGGTTTCACTGTGGCTTGCTGTGCAGAAAGTACCCATCTGTGGAGAGCATACCAGAGTAATCTGAATATTCATCCAAAGCACGGTGTGTAAGCAAAGAAGTGGAGTAACAGGCTTGAGTGTTTGAATTGCCCTGACGTGTTTGCCATTGGGTCAGGACTACATGTTTTCCTTTTGTTTGCTATTGAACTCTGCTGTAGCTCAGGAAGTATTTCGACAGCGTATTTTCATAACTGGAGTTGACAGATTATGCCATGATAAAAACTATAGGTTGTTAGAGTTACAATCAGTAATACAACTCAGTGGAGAATTATTCTTAGCCTGTCACAGTCTCTCCCTGATAAACTAAAAACTATCTACTGCACCTGCATACTGCAGCACTCTTCTCCCCATGTCAGACTAATGTACTTTTTGAATGTACATTAGTTACTCTTATTTCCAGTATTCTGCTCATTCTTTGGCTGCACAGAAAAATATGTGGGTATAGTTTAATAGTACTGCATTATTTTTTTTTTTTTGTAGACTACCTTTCGTTGTTTTACAGACAGTTCTCTGCAAATTGAGAATTTAAATCATTTGCTGCAGGCCTGAAAATTCTTTCATGGTTGTGTCTTATAGTAGGGTAATTTGTTGACTGAAGAAATATTGTTAATCTATTGCATGACTGAATGTGATATAAATGGAGAAAAGATTGTCCTGTCTCTTCTCCATGCTTGCATTCTTGCCTGCATTAGATTTCTTTTGCTCCTTTTAGACAGTAACTGGTTGACTTGGTAGGTAGGTCCATGGCAGTTTTAGAGTCTGAGAGCAGGTGGAAAAAGGAAAACATCTTGCCAAATTTGAGAAGAGGTCTGGGAGAAATGGGTGACTCTTGGCTTGTTGCACTAATTTGTTTTTGTACTTTTAAGATTCTGCTTTGGATTGACAAGAAAAGCAGGCTCACAGCCTGGCCCTTCCTGATATAAGGAAACGGTAATAAAATAACTTTTTTTCAGATGAGAGTGGAAGCATTGTGCCTCCCCATTTGTAGTTAGACCTAACATCTTCCCACAGTATTTGCAGAAGAGACAGAGAATAGTCAAGCATTACCCTGTTTTTATGGGTGAGGCACGGCGATAGGACTTCAAATGGCTATTTTACTCCCCAAATGCTGAACTCAGATGTGACTGTACATTAATTTTTGAGCACAGGGCAATGTTTTGTGCTAAGTTCTTCAGGGGCAGATGAGCTGTTCTGGGAATTAGGCTGGTTCCACTTGGTTCATGCCAGCCTCTCCTCCACAAAGAATGCTTCCCTTGGCACTTCAGATCCTCTTAGTTATGGGGTAACTGAGCCAAAATAAAACCCTGATCATCCTCAAGGGGGGTGAATAGTGACTGTCCTCAGGATTCCTGCAGCCTTTCCCTGGCAGCCATACAGCAACTGTACGAAGTATTTTGTGAATGAATTGACTGAGTCCAACAATCTCAGTCTCATACATAGGGTGGGTTGTTTTTTTTTTTTACACTTATAATTCCTCACTGCAATTAATGTGCTGAAAGATTTCAGCATAGTTTGTCTAGTTAGGCAGGTGGTTACTGGACTGGGCTGTGCCTTATGGCAGACTACAGTCAGTCTCAAAACGTAGCATGGAGCACGCTGTGTGAAACAGGGAGAGGTTTGCACATGGACAAGTGAAGAGCTGCTTTCCAGAATAGCTCCCAAAACATCAGAAACCTCGTCGTCTTTTCCTACACTATCTTTGCTCTACCAGAGTGATCATTTCTTCATTGTTGTCTTAGTGAGGTCAAATCGGTGATAGCTCATGGCTATGAAGAGCCACGCCAAAAGAAAAATTAAAATACCTCCAATAACTGCTTCTTTAAGGGGAAAATTCCTGCACACCTAGGTATGAGACATTCCTTTAGGGAAAGCCCTACAAATGAAACAGTGGTATCAAAAACTTATAAAAGGCCATGTCGTTAACAAAGAGAAAGCATTCAGTCCAACAAGTGGCATTCTGATCTTTGCACAAGCGAGACAGCCGAGCTGCCATAACCAGAAATAGTCTTCAAAGGATATTTTTCCCTGGAGCGTTATCAGTGAAGCTCAGATCTTCAGAGGTGTAGAATTCCCATGGCCCCCAACCCCGTCATGCATCCTGCCTGGTGCTGCTGCCCTCTGAGGTGCTGAGGGGCATAAAACCCAGCCCAGAGCCCAGAGCCAGGCAGTGAGGCAGTTGTTCTGTCTTTCAGATGTCTGGCAGTTCTTCCACGCTAAACTCTTGACTAGCAAACTATTGGCTCCTGTAAATTGACTACATTGCAAGGATGAAGCCTGCTTTGTAAAACATTTTCCTCTGCCTTGTTTGAAGTCGGACTTGTGCACAAGCAGCTACTTCCATAAATATGTGCCTCCTCACCAAAGTCAGTTCAATCTGTGCTCACTCCATTACCTTGCAGGAGCAGAGGAGTTTGACTTTCCCCCCTCCCTGTAGACTATGAGGACTTATGATACATGAAGCTAAAACTTCATCTTTTTTTTTTTCCCCACACATCAGGATTACAACATGCCAAAAGTATATCTGAATACAGTTTAATATGTCAGTACCTAAACAATACCTTTTCCTGAAAATCTTCTCTTCACACCCATGCCACATCAGAGGTGCCTGGAAATATGTTTCAAGTAGAGCTGAGGGGAATTTCTTTTAAAAAATCATCATGTACAAATCTCAGGATCTCCCTTGGCAGGGTTTCTGTAGCCTCCTGAAGTAATGTATTCCACTACTTCATCCTTGTGGTTAGAAACTTACTTTATACAATCTTTGCTGCAAATTAAAATGTTTACTTTGTAGCCTGCCTCCAGTTATTAAACAGGACAACTGATTTTGGATGGGTAAAAATATATTTTATGGTGTAGTGGTTTAACCCCAGCGACAGCTAAAACATTGGTGCTTTATCCACACTGGCTTGGTCGCAAACTTAAAAGCCAGCACTGTGTGGGCTGCTAGGAATAGGATCATCATTGAATCATAGAATCCTAGAATCCTAGGTTGGAAGGGACCTCAAGGATCATCTGGTCCAACCCTTCTAGGCAAGAGCACAGACTAAACAAGATGACCCAGCACCCTGTCCAGCTGAGTCTTAAAAGTGTCCAGTGTAGTGGAGTCAACCACTCCTGTGGGGAGAGTATTCCAGTGGTTGACTGTTCTTATTGTGAAAAATTTTCCTCTCATGTCCAATCAGAATATTCTCAGGATTAACTTGTACCCATTACCCCTCATCTTTTCCACGTGACTCCTTGTGAAAAGGGAGTCTCCATCTTCTTTGTAGCCACCCTCTAAGTACTGGTACATGATGATGAGATCCCCTGTGAGCCTCCTTTTCTCAAGGCTGAACAAACCCAGTTCTC
>NW_009259596.1:1178844-1194428 GCF_000687185.1 Egretta garzetta
TTTGGTGGGCCTTCCCTGGGGCCCCCCCCAGCCTGTCCACATCTTTTCTGTATAGTGGGGACCAGGACTGTACGCAATTATTCCAGGTGTGGCCTGACCAGCGCTGAGTAGAGTGGGATAATGACTTCTTTATCTCTGCTGGCGATGCCCTTTTTGATGCAATCCAGCATCCTATTGGCCCTCTTGGCTGCAGCAGCACACTGTTCACTCATATTGAGCTTGTTTTCCACCAGGACCCCCAGGTCCCTTTCCACAGAGCTGCTCCCCAGCTGGGTGGATCCCAGTCTGTGCTGCACTCCTGGATTACATTTTCCCAGGTGCAAGACCTTACACTTGTCCATGTTGAAGAGGATTAACTCTATCCCAGTCAGACTCAGTACAAGGTCTTCTAAAACCCACCTCCTTCTGAAACCATGTTTTCCAAAACTGGGAAACAGTGTTACTGATGAGGTATGGCCAACACCAACCGCAGCAGCAGGATTACCTTCTGTTCCCTATATATAACACTCATGAACAAGTTTGGTTGCAATTCTTAATGCCTGCAGGGTTATGATTATAAGGAAATAGTTACTATTATTTAGAATCCCATGTGACATGGAATAATTTCAAACTGCAATTTTAAAGGAGGGGAAGTCGGCTTTTTCCCAATAACTCTTTGCCAACAACTCAAAAGTTATTTGGGGATTTCTTTTTTACAACAGTATTATATTGTTAATTCATATGCTGTTTATGAATCTGGTCCTTTTCTGCAGTAGCGCTCTCTGGCGAATTGTGTCTGTCCATCTGATTTCTTCCTCCGAATTATGACACTTTGAACTTGATTTGAATGTCCTTGGGTTGAATTTGGACCATATGCCAAAATTATTTAGAATTCTGATCATGTCTTCCAAGTTGCTTATATTTCCCCTCAACTTGGTGTCATTTGCTATTTATAGATGCACTTGCTATTCCATCATTCAATTTGTTAATGAGAAATTTGAACAGAACTGAATGTACAGTGGGGTATGCTTTGAGGTTCTGCTCCAGAAAGAAATCCACTTTGGTAGCGCAGAGTTCATTTTTTCAAATAGATGTGCACTCACCTGATTGATATGTTATGTGGAAACAGTGTCTAAAGACTTACTAAAGTCAAACTGTTTCATCGTTACTTTTTCCTTTGTTCACTAAATCAGTTACTCTGTCAGAAGAAATTAGACTAGTTTTATATGATATGTTCTTGACAATAAAATGTTCGCTGTTTCTTGTCATCTCCTTATCCTCTAGTGCTTGTAAATTATTTCTAAGGCGATGGTGTGAGCGAGTGCAAAATTGCAAATTGACTAGGAGTTAAAATAAAAATAAAGCTGACCAGCCTTTTCATTTCCCAGAATGATGAAATACAGAAAGATGAGCATAAAAGATGAAAATTGTATTTGATTTTCAAAGTTCTTTCATTTCAAAATCTAGAAATCACACTGAAAAATGAAAAGTCAAGTTATGGTATTGAGATGAAACTTACTCATTTGGGTAAATCAAATAATACTTTCCTGTGTGTACATATAAGAGATTAAAAACTCCAGGGAGCTGCATGCAAGTAAAAGTTTTCCCACAAAAACCAGCCTCCAATGCATAGCTCATGTGGAGAACTTGATAATTTCAAAGGTAGGATACAATTACCTCATTTTAAAAATAACCTCCAGAAATTCTTGAAGTTAATCTATAAAATGTATACGCTGTAATCTTAAAAACCCACTAAACCCTAGTTTCTTATAGTGTTTCTGTTCACTTTGATCTATAATATCAGAATACAAAAACTCTGCAGAATATTTTTATAGAAAATGTTAAATGTTTTTATTGGTGTCTGCATTGCTATTTCCACTGCTGCTAAAAACATGTTTGTTTTTCTCTGTAGATTGTTATCTTTTAGATTATTTTTCCACATTAACCATTTTAATTATTCCAAGCAACAAGTCAGAGTCAAAGCCAATGAAAACAGTGGTATCTTGTTGAAAATTATAATTTGTACATGATATTGATTTTCAATTGAAACCTGTTGCTCTCTGACTGAATAGCACATACTTTGACTCATTCAGGATGAGAGTAATTAAAGGTGATCACAGTGGACTGGAAGCAAAGTGTGCTGTGCTACTGATTCTTGGATATGCGACTCAGGTTGATACTCTCAGGTGAACATGAGATACACATCTCAGGTGCACAAACACTTTTGAAAATGGGACTGCAAGATGGGGCTACAGACACTGGAGGAGAACAGGGGGAAAGAGCTGGCAAAAAAGATGAATAAAAGCATCATGCTGCCAGCATTAGCCCTATCCACATTAAGCTCAACTTGCCTGCATAGTAAGATGTAAACCTGCAGATGAACATTCCTTGTGTAGGCAAGGCCTCAGTTAACAGGCTGAACTAAAAAATCTTGGTTTGAAAAGATGCTCAGAGAGGGGATGAACATACAAGCGTGTATCCTCATCTGAAATTACCACTCTTCTGCTTGTCCAAATGCAAAGTAACACAAAGCAGTAGAGACTGTCTCCATGAGGTGGGATTTCATGCTGTTTTACTGATCTACCACTCCTGCACGCTGAGCTCCACTGGTTCCCTGCATAAAGCAAACAAGATTTCTGTAACTGTAGACAAAGCTCTTTACGTGGAAAAAGCTTCATGCAGACTGCTAGTAATTAAATTGCTCAGATATGAAGCATCCATTTTAACCTTCCACTTCAAATGTTCTGTCAAAGCCTGCTTCTAGTGTGAAGTCTGCGGGAAACCAGCAAAACAGGGTGTACATTGAAGATGTAGGGATAATATGCACATTATTAATGCTGCTTCATTAAACATCTCTAAAAGCATTTTGAAACGTGAGTTTTTCCATGCAGATGACTAGTGTTATTGCTGTCGCTTTTTGTTCTTCCTTTCTCTTTTATTGTAGACTGTTTTAGCTCACACGTTGTATCTTGCTTTACTTTAGAAATAATTTCTGTGAAAAGGATCTTCTTCTGTGTTAAAATACAGTGCCTGACAGCTTGGGAACCTTTGCCTGGGCCATTTGGGGTTACTGGAATATTAATAACACTAGCACTTTTTCACTGAGATAGTTTTATAATCATTACGTTTGCAGAAGGGAGGCAGACTCATGGTCTCATGATCACAGATGTTCATTTTTCCATGTAAAGTTAAGCTGTGAGAGGAATGACACGAGCAATTTCTAGGCTACATCTATCCACAGAAGAGTCTGTTCCAAAACTAAACAACATGCCTCTCTCACTTGTTTTCCAAGAACATTTTTTCACGTGGAGTTGATTAGGAATGTATTGATACGTTTAAATAGAAGTCAGGCCGCTCTGTCAGCCTGAATCTGGGGGACTGCACTAGGTGTACGCTGTTATTCTAATAGGAAGTCTCCTGTTCTCTATAAATAGACGTTTCAGTTCCGATTGTTCTGTACCGAAATAACTGGCTAGAGGTCTAATTACTCTAAAAAGAAAACACAAATAATGGCAGGCATCCAAGCCCTCCTGAAAATTTGTTCCTAGCAGTTAACTTTTCTACTTCCTGGGCACTGGCTCAGAAACACACGAGGTCTGAGGGCCTTTTTCCTTTCCTTTTCTTCTCTTTGGTACATTCATATTGATGGCTCCACTGTGTCCTAAAGGCAAATGATACACAGTGCAGCATATCCTTTGGAGTCAGGGATCAAATTCATCCCTGGCCAGGATGTGTAACAATAAACAAGGGAAGGAAATGAGCTGCTGCTGAGAAATGGGAGTTCCTTCCAGCTCCCTTTCAATTTGCACACAGCGAGGCATTGTGCTTTAGATGTAATAATAATGATTTATTCGAAGGTGTTTACTAGTCAAAGGCATAACATCTTGCTTATCTGATAATTACATAGCTGGTGAGGTCATCGAGTAGGTTGTTAACACTGTCAATCTTTCGCACTAAAATGAAGTATTCGCTTGTACGTTTCTTTAATGGTTCATTTATTTGCTATCTGTGCCATTTTTATCTACCTGCAGGTTTTTGTTTATTTCTTTCACAAAGGCGCACGTAGTGAATCTGTCTTGCCTCAGTTTCACATGCCTTAATTATTTTTATACCATAATACTGCTACTCAGAATGCGAAATTGAAGAATTCTTCACAGTAATGGATGCAGCGTAACTGAAAATTCATCTCTTCAGCTTTGTCTCACTGCTTATACACATAGAAAAGGTGATAGTTACTTTCATAGTCCTGGACCCATTCTGCACAATCAGTTCATTACTGTACTTAACGTAAATTGAGTATTAGATCTCTGTAAGTGAAATCCTCACCCTGCTTGGCATTTGTGATTGGGATTGGGATACGAAAAAATTACAATCACAGATGGATAGCACAAAATGGAATAAAATGCATGAAATCTTCCCAACCTTGCCTGAGAAAAAGAACCAACCAACCAGTCACTGAAAGAGCTGTCCTGCAGAGAGGTTTGACCTAATGCAGTACCCCGCCTTGGGGGCTGTACAGCTTCTCTGGCTGCCCCTTCTGTTTGGAAGTTCCTTATTTCTAATTGTCATCCTGTCACTGAAGTGGTTTACCCTTTATTGAACATATTCATGGAGTCCTCAAGAGATGTCGTGATTCTGTTAATCTTTTGAGAGCTGCCACTATATACAGAAGAAAACAAATATCCACTTGACATAGCTCAGCAAGCTCGTTTGAAGCTACATTGGCATTTCTATACCACATCACATGCTGCAATATGGGCAAACTCCAAGACCTATCTATATCTTCTAATCCACAATGGCCTTTTAATTGGTAGAATTTAGTTTTATCTCTTCTTCAGGCAGCTATCTCTGACTCCGGTGTGGTTTGTTTCCTGGTAATAGAACCCCATGGTCTCACAGGTCAGCTTTGCCCTGGAAAGGAAGCACCAGAATTAGCTCAGAAGCTAGTTACTTGCTCTGTGCAACTTAATTCCCACTTGTACACCTGTCCTAGATGTTGGCAATCTGGTGTCTAATATTTAGGAAGCGCTGTTCGCAATAGCATGACCAGTATTGCTTCCTGTAAAATTTACTTCTGAATAATGAAAGAGCTCAGAAGGTCACACTGCATATAGTGGATGTGTGTTGCAAATGTGCATGTTGAGGAGTTCAGAATAAAAACCAAAGGGAAGCAGCACCGTGTTATTGAACTTTTTCATTTCTGAATGCTAAACAGGTCAGACACGGGGGGACCAGACATCAGTAGGCAGGTATAATGGGAGGTGCCAACTGCAAAATACCTAAATATAGTTCCAAATCTTGAACTGTGGTAGCAAATACGCCTTTTCCACTTCTGCCACTGGTAGCTGTTCATGTACTTAGCACTCCAACAATTTTCTGTCCCTCAGGAATTGGCTCTAAGTATTTTTTATTCAAATAGGAATTCCATATTTTTTTTCTCAATATGCTTCTTTTCTTTCCTGATAGGTCATGTAAGCCCTTGGGATCTTTTGATCTGCTTATCTTCCAGAAAAAATGATGATACCGGCTGCATTCAGATAGAAGACTTGCATCATCTAGAGTTATTCCAGAAGGTATGAGATTATTGTGTTATCCTTTGTGAGAATGAGAGGACAGCGCTAGCCCAAATTTTCAGTACTCACTCATAAAAAGAAAATTATCTGATGCTTATTTTGTACTGCAGCAGCACAGTTTAACAGCAATAAAGTTTTTTTCACGTTTCCTATCTACTGAGAAATACTTGTCAGAAACCAACATTTCATTCTTCTTTATATCACACACAGTGATCAAAAACAATTTCTTATTTGGACACAGTTTGTTATTTTGGATGCAAGTATTTCAGCGTAAATACTGAATATCGTTACCAGTGAGTGTCAAGTTTTCCTTTTCTTCAGCTTGAGCATTCTTGGCCATCCTCAACTAGCATGTAAGGCAGCAAAGTGTCTACAGAAGTAAAGGGAAACAATGCATCCCGCTGGAAAATGAGAATTTAGAAATGGGAGAAACAACTAGCCAATGCATGCAATATTTCAGAATAATAGCATAAGCAGAAAATAAAGCTGGACTAATTTAGGCTTCACATCTTATACCAGTATTGAGTTTCATCTAATGTAATTTCTTCCTTTGTAAACATAATTTAGGCACCTCTCCAAACAGTGACAGGGCTCCTATAATTGATAATGTGTGAGCTGGACTGGTGTCCTCCTCCAGCGCCTTCACAGGGGTTCCTTGCTCTGGCACTGCAATCTGCTTACTCACAGTCCAAAGCATCAGTGATGCCAATATTTCTTGGTATTTTCAGGATTGTTTGGAGTTTTTTTTTTTCACTTGAATATGTTCTGGACACAGTTAAGGTTACTTAGATATGCAAATGTCTAAATAAGCACCTGGCCTGTTGGTGAAAATAAGTGATTTAAACTGAGGACTTTGAAAAAACGTGACCAAACTATGGGTAAAGCTTGGCTTGTATTTCAAGTGCAATGGCACAGATAATAATAGCAAGACCCAAAAGTATAGACTCTGGACTGAGGGACTGGGAGAAATAGAGCTGCTTTTAAAGGCTATTTAGTTCAGGTATGAAGTCCATGAGGATGCAAAAAACCACTGCGTGCCCACAGAAGCCAGAGCTAGGAGCATGTACACTGGGGTTCCCTGGGACAGGATGCCTTATCTAAGTGTATGTGAAGTGGAACTTTTATAGCAGTTCCAGTTTGCTAGAAGTACATGCTTTGGATTCAGGTCTCAGATCATAAAACACCCCAGGCTTCTGCAAACTGCTTTTTGCTCATTCTACCCATATTATCATCTCTGAGCCTCTTATACTGTGCAATATAATAATCCTTGCAGCACTCTGCAATGTCCAGAAGTTTCACACGTGAATAACTGAGACATAAGGTGATCAAAGGAATTGTCCAAGTTCCCTCAGGAAGTCTGCAGCACAGCAGGGACTTAAACCAGATGGCCCATATCTCCGGATAACTTTAAATATTGGACTAACATTACTCGCTGCTGGCATGTCCATACCACAGTGCAACAGAGTTCTTTGTTGCAGAGCCTGGATGTGGTTTAGCTACGTTAGCTTACCTCTGTTCCTAAGCACAGCAATTCAAGAGGCATAGGCTATTTCTATGATTGATAACTGGCAGAGAACAGAGAAGCTGCAGAAACTGAAAAGGGGGCAGGGAAGGGGTGAAAACTCAGCAGCCAGGAGGAGAGCCGTAAGTCTAAAATTTTGTTTTGTGATAGCTGTGGAGGAAGGGCCCACACTTGAACTTCATTATCCCATGTTGCAGGAATGGCAAAGTTGTAATTCACTATTGACACTGACAGGAGTTTTTCACATGAGGTGTCTCTGCTAAATTAAACACAAACCCACTGAAGGCTCCAGGAAAAAGAACACTTTTCTGAATTAAATCATTAAAGCTTCTCTCTTTACGTACAGGTAAACCTACTTCCAGAAATACAGCATTTCCTTTGCAGAAAAGAGGGATTATGCCAGATAACAAAAGCCTTTTCAGGTAACCTAATTTCTTCAAATCTGCATTTGTGATGATGGTCTTTTAATAGTTGTCACAGGAAGTCTCTGAGATGGCACTGTAAGGCTTACAGTTCTTCTTTATTTTTAGTCATGAATGCATAGAGGGAAAAAATGAAACAATAATGATAATCCATTTCAGACACCACTTAAATACAAACTACAGCTATGCAGTATCTTTTCAGGTAAAGATACCGCATTGTTTAGCCATTACATACTGCAGAAATAATTTGGCTATAAGTCTCTTATTTTTGGACTGTTTCATGTTAATATCGTGTATTGGTGTTTACACTTCAAAGCCCTGCGTTCGGTGTAATATGTTTATTCAGCTTTACAAAAATGTTGTGGCATGGAGAAGGAGTAGGAGTCAGAGTTTGGTTCCCATCCAGACATAGTTTACTGATAAAAAGCCTTTGTGTATTAAGATCACCAACCAGAAAAGTTTAAAGGTTATGGGCCAGTTGCCAGAGAATTCTAATTTACTATGGGTGAAATTCAGCTTTGAATAGAAACTGGAAAAAAACTGTTGTGCACCATATTAGGTCTATTTAAACTGCAGAGGGACACATTCTGATCTCAGTTACACCACTAAATATCCAATATCAATGCTATTTTGGATTGATGATCTACGCTATATAAACTTCGCTTATAAGAAATCTTGTCTTTGTTGTTGTTGTAATCCAGTAACAACCAACCCTACATTTATTCCATTAGTATTGAGCCTTGTTTGCAAATACACAGGATTGATCGGTCTGATTTCCTCCCCTCCCCTTTCTTTTTGCCTTTTATACATATGCTATGTTTAGCACATAAGGAAAGGATTCATTACATCTCATTTAACCATTTAGAAGTCAGGTATCTTCTGCACCAGTATTGTAGTCTTCCCCTTAAGCCAGTGGAGGGGAAGGCGCACCTTCAAACACTACTTCATTTTGTCCTACACTAGGTGTTTAAAATAGGTGTGTTTAATACCTTCTTCAGGTACTTACCACCCAATTACCTTTCACCACTGCCTGTAAATGGAGCCCAGGCAAGTACCTTAGATTAGATTAAATACTTGACACTGGGATCACAGAATCACAGAATCACAGAATCGTAAGGGTTGGAAGGGACCTCAGGAGATCATCTAGTCCAACCCCCCTGCTAAAGCAGGCTCACCTAGAGCATGCTACACAGGACTTCATCCAGGCGGGCTTTGAATATCTCCAGAGAAGGAGACTCCACAACCTCCCTGGGCAGCCTGTTCCAGTGCTCTGCCACCCTCAGAGTGAAGAAGTTCTTCCTCATATTCAACTGAAACCTCTTATGTTTCAGTTTGCAACCATTGCCCCTAGTTCTGTCGCTGGACACCACTGCAAACAGACTGCTTCCGTCCTCTTGACTTCCGCCCTTAAGATATTTGTATGCGTTGATGAGGTCCCCTCTCAGTCTTCTCTTATTCACGCTGAACAAGCCCAACTCTCTCAGCCTTTCCTCGTAGGGGAGATGCTCCAGTCCCTTTATCATCCTAGTTGCTCTCCTCTGGACTCTTTCTAGGAGTTCCTTGTCTTTCTTGAACTGGGGAGCCCAGAACTGGACACAGTACTCCAGGTGGGGTCTCACCAGGGCAGAGTAGAGGGGGAGGATAACCTCCCTCGACCTGCTGGCCACACTCCTCTTAATACACCCCAGGATAGGCCTTCTTGGCAACAAGGGCACATTGCTGGCTCATGGTCAGCTTATTGTCCACCAGGACTCCCAGGTCCCTCTCAGCAGAGCTGCTAACTAGCAGGTCATCCCCCAGCCTGTATTGGTGCATGGGGTGCATGGGGATGCTTGAGTGAAGTTGAGGTGAGGTGGTTCCTAACTTAAGCATATCATATTTTCCCTTTTAAATTGTTTTTTACTGTTTCACTGAAAGATTTATCAATATTTAAACCTTCTGTGAAGTGTTTCCCTTAAATAACTGAGGGTCAGTTTAAACTGGACATTTCCATTTTCCTGGTGCAGTAAACTGTCAAAACTGATCATAAGGAACATGCAGTATAAGGAACATCTGTCCATGTCCCATCAGAGTCCTTTATCGTGAAGTCATATCACACTAGGGAAGTGATATATTCTCTTTTGGGTGAGTGTTAAGTGTGTCTTCAGAGATGCCTAGCACCTTGGTTCCCTTGTAGAGGAAAGTAAATTAGACAGTATTCTAATACAATCCCAGTTTCAGACAAACCTGAGCAGATTTCTAAAAATTTCAAGGACTTCAGGAACTGGTAGTTCCTACTCATGTTGTAACAGACCACCTTTAAAAACATTGGTTTGCCCTGCTCCTTGGAGAAAGGCCAATTGCAGTGGTTTTATTATTTTGCTACCACAAAACCACAAACACAAGAGGCGCTCACCACACACAGAGCTTTCCCCTTAAAATATGCACATTTTCACTGGTGTCCATAAACCGTGGCACAAACCACTTTGTGTATGCGGTCTGTTAAGCTGTTCGGTATTTTCTCCTCTTTAGGGTAGGGCCATTTGTAAACATCTTATTCCATACTTATATTATCAGTGCTTTCCTGGCAAAGAGAAAAGCCCTTCTGACTGAAGCCGAAATCCTGTTGAAATCAAGGTAGTACATGTGCTTGGCAGCAGGGTCTGAGTCCTACCCGCCCAATGACGGAGGATTATTCTAGCAGTCTGCTGAAAGACTGTAAGATAGAAGAAGGCCCACCCCTCACCTTTCAGTTACTAGTAAAAAAGATTTTGAACCTAAATTAGCTGCAGTGTTTTAAAGTAAAAAAAAAAAATCCATCCCTTAAATCTAGGTGTCTCCACATCAGCATGTGGCCTAGGGGCTGAGGTAGCTGCTTCACCATAAGGGTCTCATGCCACTTGAGAGTCCAGGACACCCAGTAGGATGGGCAAATTTGGCAGAAAACCTCCTTTTTGGTCAAGCAGCTAGAGGCTTAGAGGGATAACCCATGGTGTCCTAGATGGCAATAGATGTCTATGCCTGAATACCTGAATTTAACACTCTGTATCTAAGCTCCCAAAATTAACAGTAGAGGTTAGAGTGAGCTAGCCCAAAACAGCATTTACTTTCAGCATGATTTAGGATTAGCTGAATTGCTCCACACTGACTATAGCCTACACTGACGTCCACTGACAGGAATGGGAGCTTAGACCATGGCACACAGGGGTCATCTTTGTGTAGGCCAGACCTCACAGTGTCTCAATGCAGAAATGAATCCCATTCAGTATCACTGGATATGTGACATCTAATTTATTATGAGTGAAATTCACCCACAGAAGGTGAAATTAGAATCAGAAGGGTAAATAATTTGATTTCAGGCTAAGAGGACAAAAAGGCGTAAGTTAAAGCAAACTTCTAGAGTCAAGATTTCAGATCCTTTCCTCCCCTTCCATTAATCTGATAAAGCCATCTCTTTCCACATCTTTTTTCTGCTTGCATCCTCCAACAGACCTTTCTTTTCAACAACACCAAAGTTACCAATCATTAGGATTTGTTTGACCCTCAATTTTAAAATCATTCAGGGAAAGAATGGTTTTCATCAATATTTCCTCCACAGAAGAGTTTTTCCTTTCAAATCAGTCACGTACTTTCACTCTTGTGCGTTTGAGCCAACAGGGCTTCTCTGCAATTCCTGTTGAAGAGGATCAGTTGGTTTGTTATTACTGTGCTCGTCATTTAGTCAGCACCCCAAGGAATCGAGCAATTTCCTGTAAAAGTGAAAACACAAAGTTGCTGCTCTAAGAATTATGTGATCTAATTCAAGACACACTAAGTCATAGAAAGAAATACCATGCAGCAAGGGCTTAGAGGATGGGATCACTGGATTTGCTGTGGATATGACAGTGTTGATATTGATAAACAGTGGGTATAAGGGTAAAGGTTATTTTTTTAAAAAAATGTTATTCTATTTGTTGTTGTGCAACTCTTAAGCTGCTAGGTTTTGTATTTAAGAGAGCATGCCCCTTCCCATACCCCTGTTGCATCAATATAGGAAAGAAAATGAGTTGTAGAAAATATCAGGTCAGTGCTTGTTTCTTTGCTTTGCCTCTTTATTGGAAAATCTTTTTGTCAGTCTGAAAGTTCAGATTGGTTCTATCTGTATGGGGAGGAGGGGGAAATTATGCACATACCAATGATGACTGCTTTTTAGGAGACAGGAGAGAAGTTAGGAAGAGAAAAAAAGTTAGGATAAACAGACTGGAAGAAGAGATTAGAGGAGCAGAAAGGTAAAAAATACATGATGTGTGTGGATAAATTGGGTTGAGTAAGAGAAGGAATTGCTGGAGGATGGGTATGTGTGGCAGTGATGAGGCATAAGAATGGTAATGGATCTTAAAACTCAGCTTGGAAGACAGTGATTAGTGCTTGCTGCTTGGCCTGAGCAGATTGGTTTCACTCTTGCTTTTGCAGGGCATTTGTCCCAGTTTTTAATCAGGTGCCTGAATATCTGCTCATGATCTGGGACTTGGGCCACAAGGAGGTTCTGGCATGGCTATTGAATGACCAAGGATTTATTACTCAGGTCAGCAAAAGCGGCAGCTGTTGCAGTGATCTGTGAATGAAATCTTCCTGCAAACAACCCAAACCTAAAAGCTCTCTGAGGTTGGAGAATGACTGGTAAAGAAATTTCAGGTGTTCATATTTGGTATCCAACCACAGGTGGGCTGAGAACTGGGCTTGGCTGCCTCCTGGAACTACTCTCAGCTGAGAGATGGAGAGGACTAAGGTCCACAATGTGAGCAGAATTGTCCAGCCTCAGTTTAGGGCACAGGAAAGGCATCCTGATGTATGTACAACAAATACTCTCTTCAACACGTTTTGCCTGGGAAAGGAGTGGAAATGCTTACAGCATTGCCTCCCTGATTTTCCCATTGCCTAAGCAATCCAGACAGTAATAATAAATCTGTCTTTCCACATAAGCATTTGTGTTGCTTCATCACTTCCAGGGCCCAGCCTGTGTCATGCATAGCTGTTTTCTCCACCCATCCAGATCACTGATTCTTTTTAACATAATACTTTTGCTGTACGCCTGCCTTCTGTGTTTCTTTTCATTAGTGTCACTAGTGCAGATGTTTTATGAGGGTCTACCAGCCTTGCACGCTCACTTGGTCACCTGCAGGGCTGGCCAACAGTGTTAATCACACAGAAGGTCTTGGGTTAGGCATGACCCTAATGAAACTGGGTGGGAGGGAGAGCCAAGGTAGTCTAGCTGTGTGACTCTCCTCTCACTATATGTTTACTGTCTGGTGCGAACCCTGTGCCAGCTTTCCTCTCCCCCTGCCCAGCAAATTTGCCCTGCCTGTCCCCAGCACCCCTGGCTTATGCTGGAGTCAGCGGGAACGGTGATGAGGTGAGGGGAGGAAGAAAAGTCTCATCAGGCCACCTATGTAAGAGAGAAATTATAGATTAAGTTTTATTTTCTGTTGTAGTAATTCAACATCTCTGTGACAGGAACATGCTTCTTTATAGGGGGATGCGTTTCTTTTGGCAGCTGGCCCTTATAAATACCTGCACGCCGGTTGTGGTCGGTTTTGTGCCTATTACCTTTTTGCTACTGAAGTTGCTAAGAGCCTCTAGAATGGCCAATAAAATCAGCATCTGATTCTTTTGAGTTAATTTTATTATATACTACATGGGGCAGGATTTTCTTTGTTTTACAACAGGGTCAGATCTCAGCTAGGACAAAAACGTATTTCTGTAAAAACAACAAATATGGGGAGATTGAAAAGAAGTAAAGCAGATAAATGAATTTAATTAATTGGCCTACACTGTTCTATATTCTACCCTGTTACTAGTACAGAATTGTAGCTGTGGCTCTAATCATGTAGCAGGCAGCCAGAATTTTCACTTAGTTGCTTTTTCCAGAGTTTTATAGCTTATCTGTAAATTTAAATTCTAGTATGAAGGGTGCACAGAGAAGAAGCAGCCCTTCTGGAAAATACTGAAAAAAACCCCCTATCTTTTAACTGTGAGGATGCTTTAGGGGTAAAGAAGCAAACACTGTATTTAATAAATACTGTGGTCCATGCAGCTGCCAAAACAGAGAAACAAAAAACATGGTAAATGATCAATCTAAGCTGAAGCTGTATTTGCTGATTTTCTTAAAAGGGAAAATAAACAACACATACATTTCAAAATGATGCGCTATCATCATTTTGTCTTTATAACTCTGAAACTTCACGGGTGTTTTTAGCATGAATTTCAGTGCACTCCAACCCACAGTTTAAATTCCTTTCCCTCTAGGCCTGCTTTACTATGAATTTTTTTTTATACTAAACATTCTAGAAATGACTAATAGTTTGAAGTTTCTCCATTCTAAATATTCAGGGTGGGTTGCTTTGAGATTAACTGTATTACAGAGGCAGGGACCACTGCATTTTTTTTTAATATGAAAACCTTTTAAGGACAGCTAGATCAATAGTCAGTAGTGGGTGGGACGCTGAACCTGCAGCAATGCACACATCGCAAATGAAGCTTGTAACACATGTCAAAACCGTCACAGGAGCGTTAAGTATCAAGCAAGCGATCATATTCCTGTGAAATCAATGGGAATTTTGCCAGGACTTCGCTGGGGGCCAGGATTGCCCCTAGTCCTCCTCGCTTCCTTCAAATACTCAGCATCTGCTTTGAGTTTCACAGCCACCCTTTTCCAAATGCACAGGTTATCAAACTGAGAGTTAAAGGTTCTTTCTCTTCCTTTAGCAACCTCAAAGCATAACGTGTAAGCCATAGGAGAGCACGAATCTTTGTTTCAGAGTCTTTTCATCTGATAGGTCAAATGGATAACAGGAGGCAATTAAATGGAAAAGGCCTGCTTTCTGTGACAAGCCTGCAATGACCTCAAGGCATGTAGCGGGAATGGTTCAGCTGAACTCATCCATCCTCTGAAATCAACACTGAAAAATGAAAAAAAAATGCACTTTTAATGCTCATTACTTTCATGGTTATGCAGCTTAGAGCAGGTTGCCATACATGACTGAGCAAAAAGGTACTGGATAGTAAGCTTTATTTTGACCAAAATCCCCTAGTCCTGGAGGCGTTCGGCAGTCTGCCTAAGACTTTGTGAAAGCTTTTTAAGCATCTTCTGATGTGAAACAACCTTTGCAGCTGTTTAACACACCTTTCCAACCTACAAAGGCTGAAAAATTGCCCAGCTGTAAATACTAGAAGAGGACCAGTTTGTAGCAATGCAGATTGCCCGGTCTGTACCAGAAATAAGCTCTTTGTGCTCCAGCAGCCCACACCAGTCAGGCAGATGGATGATCCCAGCACAGGATGCCATATGAAGTTCTTCTAATGCACTGAGATGCCCTGTCAGAGAGCAAACCTGCGAGGCTGACAGAGAGGACCTATTATTAGTCCTTCCTGAATATTGTGCTGCAGAATCTGCTGAGAAATGATGTGAGGTGACTATCATTCTCCTTTTTTTCCTGTGTGAGAGAGTTCAGGCTCCTGGTGGAGATGGACTACCACTATGAAAATCTAGGCAGAAGCTCAGAAGGCTTCTATGGAGATGGAAAGTCTCCTATATACTTCCAGGATTAATATACTTCCATGTTCTAAAGTGATGGTTTTTTCCTATTAAAAGGAAAAGCAATTGGATGAAGACTCTGCAAGTACAAATGTGCTGAGCTTACAATGTCCTGTATGAAAGAAAGGAACAATACGCTGGGCTCAGAATAAAGCACAGCACCTTAGTTGTGTTTCATCCCATCTCTAGCTTTGTGCTAGAGCCAGGAGCTCCCAAGGTGACTCAATCACTCTTGAAATGTTTCCAGCAGAACTGACAGTTGATGGGCACTTTAGAAACAAAATTACTTTTTTCTTACAGACAACAGTCTTAATCATTCCTTCCTCCATGTTTGAAGTGTGTAAAATATAGCCTATTTGATCTTGAACAAAGTAAAAAAAATTAACAAACAAATCCATATCGTAACCCTCCTTGTAACATCAAAGGATAATACAAAAGGAAGGATAATGAAGAGGACACATTCTCATTCATCTTCTGTTTCCTTTTCTTTCAATTGAGTGTTACTTAGTTCAACCAGCAGGGTCTTCTCCTGCTGA
>NW_009259596.1:1194549-1248518 GCF_000687185.1 Egretta garzetta
CTTACCTTTGCAGATCACCAGATGTTGACGTTAACCTAAGTGTTCCATTTACCGCCAGCCCACATGTGTCAACACTGACCTGGATCTGCTCCAGGAGGTCTTAATTTGTCCAAATGTACTCCTAGCTATTCGTAAACCTTTTGCTCAGCCACACGTTGTAACTCTCAAATCAGCTATTCTTTATTGCGCACGCATTGAATCTCATGTTACACTTCAGAACTCTGAGCCAAAGTCAAGTAAATAACTCGGGAGCCGGAGATGAGGGGAGAGGGAGCAAGAAGTCAGAGCTGTGTAAAATACTTGAAAGGCCTCATTAGATGTCAGTGTAGCTGCTGCATTACATATCGGTTGTCTCTGTCAACTGATCTGTTTGAATCTGTGGTACTTTGAGAGATTGCAGTTGACAGAACAATATCTACCGCCAGTTCATGTGACAAAGAGGTGCTTAATTTTTTTGATCTAAAGGTGTTGACTTGCTTTGGTGGATCTTATACTTCCCTTTCACATGCGCCCCCCAGCTGTTCTTACGTCTCAGATCTATGTTTTACCCATTGCTGTGGTTAGAGGGCTGATGTGTGAATTCAGATGAGAACTTGTAGTGGCTTCCTTACCTGTCAAAATGGCATCATGGAGAACACCCTAGGCAGAGGTAGAGTGGGGCTGTTTGTCGGTGTCTTCAATGGTACCATTTCAGAGATGTCAGGATAAGAAATCTTCTTCAAGCTAGAATTTCAAGTAAGTGAAGCCTTTTTTTTAAGTGAAAACAAGTAACACTGGATCATCACAAATGGCAGCAGAAAAGGTACTTGAGGCAAAGCCTGCAGCTGCTCCTCAGGAAAACCAGCCTTTCAATTTCTTCATAACCACTTTAAAAGGATAAATCTTTTCTAGTTTACATCTTCTTTTTCTTTTGATCTTTAGACTCTGCTACAAAATTTACTGATATTAAGATCTGGATTTTTGAAAGAGGGGATGTAATCTGGGCATGACACTAAGATGCTGGGACTACTTTCTAACTTGGTTTCCCAAGCTTCCAGACACATATCAACTGCTGAGCCTTCCTCACCTCTTCTGTTATAATATATGGTTGTTATTTATGTACTTCAAAAGGACCGGTTAATTAACAACAGCTTGAAGAGTGATTTCAAGATGGAAAAACATGGCAATTACTGCAAACAGTAAAGGCACTGCAGGCTAATTTTCACTGATGATAATGTTGATTAACAAATTTACAGCTCTAATAAACACTGTTACTGCTTTTGAGCGCAAGAGCAGGTGAAGAGTTGCCATGAGAACTGATGCTGCTCAGTGTGCTGCAGTCCAGCGCTACTGACATCTCTTTATTATTATGACAATTGTATTCATTGATTACTAGGAGTAGATTTACCAAAGTGAGGGACTGTCACTCCCTCATCAACTCTGCCTGATGGTGTACATGCTGTGTGTCACTTCGAAGGAGCAAGCACCTTGTGACAGTCTCACTCCCCTTCCTCCTTCTTCTAGCCACCTTGTGATGGGCTCTCTCCCAGGTGGATGCTAACGCAAACCACCAGAGGTGTGTAAGGCACCATGGAAACAGGATGCTCTATAGCACAAGGAATAATTTATGAGCATTGCCCCTTTTCTGTTCTCAATGCTAATCGCCAACACCCTGACTTTGTTTAACCTTCTTTTCTTAAAGAGATGGCAGGTTTCCATGTTTTTATGTCGAGGCATTTTGCAATGACCCGGGGCAATATTAAGGAGCTTCTACTCAGTAGTCAAGAATTTCAGGATACCTTTTTCATCTTTTGGGTTTTTTTGTTATATCCAGCTCTAGTAAGTAGTCCACTGAGTAGTGATAAATGGATTAATGTCGAAGGAATATTTTCTATTTCCCTAAACCAGCTAAACTTCTCATTTAAGAGGGGTAAATATAGGTACAAACTTCCACTTCTTTTCAAACTCTGCCGTGTCAGTTAATACCATATTGGTTACTTGTTGGCTTAGCAACACAATTAAAACCATATTTTAAAAAGGAAAAGACATTCTCTGCTTTCTCATGAGTAACAAGCTGTATAGCCCTTCTCTGCTGCCCTGTTCTAATTTTCAGTGAAATACTGGCTTTCTTTAAAATAAGGAATTTTTTTCTCACCGTTATGGTCATTTTAACTAAAGCAATTGCTGAAAAACTTGCACCTTTGACATAATCTGACTTTCAGATGATCAGCTGAGAAGAGAAGAGCAGTCATTCTTGTCCTTTGTATGGCTCTGTTAATGTCATCATGTAGCTATGGCCTAATGTAAAGGGTGTGTATGTTATAGGGAGCTTGGTTTGGAAGCACAGTTCTGCCTCCTTTCAGCTGTGTGGTGTAGCCATCAAGGCAGGATAACCTGTCTATCTCTCTTGTCTGCCCCCCTAGGCAGCATTGGGAAGGGGGTAGCTTGGATTGCTGTCATGGGCTTCAATGGGTTTTCTGTGACTTTGATCCTGCTCATGGTCAACAGATCAGTGTCTTGCTGTGTGAAGATCTAGGCCATGAGATTTGAACCCCAGCGGCTGACAGTGCTGGGCTGTTCCAGATGGATATGCTACAGTACCAAGATACAGGGGAACAGGGCTTGGCTCCATAACTCCACAGATAGTTGCAACAGCAGAAGACTGTGTCTTGCCTTTTTACCAGTATGAGGATAAATCAGAAGATCTCTAAATTCATCTGTGCACTGTGGAGGGCCTTTATGTGTTTTACTAATTTTGGTTTTGCCTGAACACCAAAGATGTATGATCAAACTTTACCCTCTGGAAATTATTTGCAGCTGCAGGTGAGTAGCTTAGTTTTCTTCCATACTCAGTGAAAAAACAGACCCTTTCAGAGAGCAGTTCAGAACAAGTATTTCTCTTAGTGCTCCAAGGACTGGTTTCTTTATCTCTTCATTGCCTAAAGACAAAGCCTAAGAATACTGTTTTGCTGATGTGGGTGCTTCAGTTAGGTAACGAAAACGATGCGCAGGAGTAGTTGCAGTGGGACTATTGCAGATTGCCGTGGTGAAATGCCACTCTCTTTACAGAGCGGAAATTGCCACAGTGAAATACCATTCTGTCTTTACAGGGTGGATATGGAAAAAATAGCCCTCGATTTATGCTCCCTGTGCATATTTAGAAGCAAGTCTGCTCAGCAAATGACTTAATGGGAGTTCACTGGCTAATTCCTATTATCACTGCACAGCCAAGTAGGCAGAGAGGAGTCTGGTTTGTCTCTGTACCATTAGCAAACAGGTAGTCCCTTACAAAGTCCTAATCAGTTGTAATGCGTAACACAACACAGAGATGCCGATGAAAGTATAATCTGCACACGAGGTGCTATATTAATAAGGGCCTGGTTTTGGTTAGTACAGCCTTTAACTCTGCTAAATGGAGCATGTAAGGCAAAGGACCAGATTAATTTTAGATCCCAGTTTGCGCTTGGAAGGCTGAACTGAGCTGATCTGATGAAGAGCCGATAAACAGAGACAATCACAACGTCATTTTTACAGGATCTGTACGAAAAGGAGTAGTTCTTTTCCTTGAATGGCTGCTCACAGCTCATCACCAGAAATACAGCTTGAGTTTTAGTTTTCATTTCATGCACCAATGTGGAGAGTGCATGCATTAAAAGAGAAGCTATACAAATAAATTCATAACATTAGCATGATGCAGTATGTCGTTAAAAAGATAAGTAATAAGGCTTGGGAATAATGTGAACAGCTTGATTTTTCCCTGACTATTACTTAAGAACTTGAAATGTGAGGTGTATTAGAGTTAATGAAAACCACCCTACATGAAATAATGACATAACGTAAGGGCTCTGTGCCTTTTTATCAGCACAGTAAAAGCAGAAAATACATACCACCCGTTGACTGAGCTCACGTCACAATATTTTGATTGCTATTAATAGTTACACGCCTCAGTAATCTTCAGGACTCTGGTACATCAGTCCTGAACCCACTACCTCAGGTGGCAGAACTAAGCCTCCCATAGATTTCAGTAACTGCAAAATGTAGCCTTAAACAGTGAACCTAGAAACAAGGATATGTGGTTATGTACTGAGCTGTCTGTGCAGTTGAAGTGGCAAAGTCCCTTGGTCCCTAGTCAAACAAATTTCTTATCCCCATTAATTGTAATTAGGGCTATGTGAGAAACAAAGTTTTGGTATTCTATATTTAGAAATAAAGGATTTCTGTTTAGAAAAATGGGGAAGGGGATGTTTATTATATGCAGCAGTCATGCACTCACCTATAAAGTGGGAGTTGCAGCTAGGCATCTGAGCTCGCAGCTGGAAGGGTGTGCTTGGTGGGTGTAAAGCTCTCTGCTAGCACATCCAAAAAGGACTACAGTCTCAGCATTTGTCATTTTACGGTTTTGGCTGATGCTAGTGGCTCCTCTCTACCTATTGATTTTTACACATTTTATCCGTAACAGCAGAAGTTGTCTGCTGCTTTCAGTGCTCTGCTGACTTTCTTTCTCATCCCCTTGGTCCTTTTTCAGACCTGCAGCTGCCAGTCATCACCCCAGAGTGCTCCGGCCAGCCTGGGCTGCCAAGGGCCAGCGCCGCAAGCAGCGTGCCCCAGGTCGGCGGCAGGACAGACAAGACACATTCTGCCCATCTGCAGTCCTGGTGGGAGCAGAGCAGGAGCACGCAGCTGTAAGCTAATGATACCTCTCCCTCAGAAACTGTGAGGGCTTCGTTGTGCTTTTAGGTGGGAGGCAGGGCCGCAGAACGTAGCAAGAGAGGAGACCGCAGCAGGTGGAGCACTTGGATGTATTGTGTCTCTTATACTTGTATAATGCTTGTTTCTGTACTAGCCAAGTTTGAACATTTTGTGTGTCAAGTCAAAAGCCAAGTCTTTATGTTGAGAGCATTGAAACACCTGGACAGGTAAATACAGACCCAGAGACACCTCTGCAGGTTTAGGTCTCACAGGGACTGAGCTATCTCCTGCTCCCATCCCTGCCTTGCCGTTACTGCAGACACGCATACGTAGTCCTTTGCCTCCCTTAAGTGAAGAACTAAGAAATACTTGACAACTGGCTGTCCAAGTGCTGTTTCCTATGTTACAGTATCTCACAAATTTTATGCTCTGAGGCCCTACCATTCTGCAGCGGGGAGAAAAAGTTCTCTTTAGGATAGATATTATTAGACTCCCTTTACAGATGGCAAAATTGAGATCCAGAAAGGCCGCATATTGCCAAAGATTACACAGAAATGGGAGGAGAGCCCTGTGTCTTTTACCAGTAATCAGTCTTAGAGACCCATAATTTGTATAGTCATCTTCTCATTGCATTTGCTATGAGGTAGGTACTCAGAGATTTTAATGGGCAGAATAATAACCACATTTGTGAATATGCCCAAATATAGCTCAGATTTCCCCAAGTAATAAGCTTTTAAATTGCAGATTTTTTTCCTTGGGTTTGGTTTTATTTTCTGTCCTGTTTCTATGGCTGATTCTTTTTGTATGGACTATGGGAGCTCTAGACCAGTACCTAGAGAGCCCTGTCACTTCCTAGACAAAGTTAGCTTGCATAGTTATTTTATGTTTAGCTGGTTTATTGTGGGTTATTTCTAGGTGTCATAGTCACTCGCAATATTTGGAATCATAGTTCATGGCTTTCATTAGGGAAAGCATGCACTACCACACGTTTGTGTCTCCATATTACGTTGAAGAAAGTGCTAACAATAGTGCAGTCTTCCCATAGTTTTTTGTTTTTTTTTTTTTCTGAATTCATAGAATCATAGAATCACTTTGGTTGGAAAAGACCCTTGAGATCATCGAGTCCAACCTTTAAATTCATTACAAAGCAGTGTTGAATTTGGGTACCTTGACTATGCACTTCTGTTATTTAAGCTGCTTGGATTTCTTTAATGTTTTTACCTTCACTCTGAACGTCCTGAGTTCGCAACAATTACAACATGCCCACAATTGCATTTACCTATATATACTCTCGGATGTAACTCTTTCCTAACATCGTTGCTTTCTATGAGTGGAAATTCAGATTTTAAAATACTGAAAGCAATAAAAAGACTTGTAAAGCTTTGGTCCAGCCTGCTTGGATTCATCTACTGTGTTGTTTAACTCAGGGGAAAAAAGGCTAATTTCCTATTTCAACTAATTTCACTATTTCGCTATTTTCTTATAGCTCATTTTCTTCATTTGCAAAAGCACTTCATTAATACTGTGTATTCTTATTACTTTCCAGGAATCAGGTATCAGCTTCACCAGACCACAAGGATATCCTTCAAGCTCAAGACTTTTCTGTCATCATTAAAGCATATGTGCTTGTGACATCCTTAACACCTCTGAGGGCATTCATTCATTCAACCGCCACTGTCTGGCATCCACCCAAGAAGAAGCACTTTTCTGTAAAGGTAAAACATTTCATTTCCTAATTTTTCCCTCTTTCAGGCAAATAACAGAGACAAAAAAAATCCCCAGAAAATATCTTTCTTCTCTTTTACTCCTTCTTTATTTGCAGTGTGCAGCTGACAAGTGAATATTCTCCTAATATACAGCTTTCATTTCTCAGAATGAGTGGGGTTTGATTCATGAAGGAGGGAAGAGTTGCCATGTGCAGTGGGGGTTATGAAGGGCCCTGGGATTTGCTTGCTTCAGAGCCCATTTTCATTGGTGACATTTGACAGCAGTTGCAAGGTTTTCTCTAAAGCACAGCAGGGGGGGTGCTGTCATGCAGTAACCTCTTTTGCCCGGATATTGACAGTGTTGTAAAAGAGGAAAGTAAATATTTAAAATGGTTTATTTAGATTTCTTTTTTTAGGTGAAGTAAAACAGAATGGAGGAGGGTCAGGGTACTTCTGAGTAAGGGGAAGGAAGTATACCATGAAGAGGGGGGGCCTCCCATGGTGTCTAGGTTTCATGAAGGATGTTTCACATGTGCCTTAACTGGATTAATTCTGGACACCTCCAAGTCCCTGGAGAGATCTCCCCTCTCTCTCCATGTCTAGTTTGCTCAGCAGTCCTATGGATTTCCAAACATTCCTTTGTCCTTTCAGCAAGGAACCATGCTTGCAACATGGCAGCTCTTCATGAAGGAACTACAATTCTGCAGCTGCTCCTTCCCTTTTGAAGGAATAAAGTCACAAAGTAGCAGTGATTTCTTGAGGTCATGTAGATCAGCTCTTGCAGCAGCCATCTGAGGATGGGTGCACTTTGCCCATGTAGCCCTCTTGGGGTAGAGCAGGTCTTGGCTTTGGGTCAGCCTGAGTGTTGTGATGCCTCTGTCAGGGCTCTTGATGATGCCAGTCATTTGGTATGTTCTATAATTTTAGCTCTCAAAGTTAAGTGCCTAGTCTAAGCTCCTTATCTAATTCTAGTTATTGGAGAAACAGACACCTCTAGAGAACAAATCATCCCACCCAATTTAGACACTAATTTTGGAATGAGATGAGTTTCCTGCTAAAAGTGTCTGCTTCCTTCCGTGTGCTGTGACATTCTTAGAGAACATGCCAAATTCTAGATTGCCAAAATTAGGTGAGATGAACTTACTTCCCTTTCTTTCCCCCCTCAGAAACTATGTAGGCCCAAGAAGATATGTTATTTTGCCATCTATTTTCCACTATCTAGATTTAGGAAAACTAATGGTCACTCACCTTCAAACCTTGGGATTCAGTTTTGTTTTATGCTTATTGAAATCGCACAATGTCCAACAGTATCACTATTGCAGCTGAAGTAGAGGCTACTTTAAAGGCTAGGAGTCATTAGTAATTGTGATATGGCTCCGTAAAATAAATTCCACTGAGGGAAGTCTGCTGAAGGGGGTCCCAGCCACCCTTTACAGAGTACTTTGGCAGCTGAAGAAGCAATAAAAATGATAAATAGAAGCAGCAGCGCATCTACAGTAGTTCCAATCTGGTTACTGCTGCTGTGATGTTATATCTTCCACAGCTTTAGGCAGATTTGTCAAAATGGCAAGAAATAAACAAAAAATAGGCACCACAGAAAGCACATTTGTAGTGATGTATAGATTGAAATGCAAATTAACAGAATGATGGAAAGTGGGGTGTATAAGACTGTCTCTCAGCATAAACAGTGTGCCCTATAAAGAACCTGGGAGGAGTCTCCAGGAGAAGTGAGACACTGGGAATTCACAGAGTGGCCAGAGACCACTACTGGGAGAATCATAGAGAGGCTTCTGTGCTTGGTGCAGAGGCATCAGTCAGAAAACAATACTTGGGAGAAGGTTTGAATTCAATTGTTGATATCCTTTGGGATGAGATTGCATCAAGTTGCTCATAAACACCATGGAGCCGTCACTTGTTGCCAGTGGGACATACAATGCCAGCAGAGCCATCTCCTCTCCCAACGTAGCCAGTGGAGCTACGCATATTTGTACCAGCCAAGGAACCTGGTCCGGAAAGCTCCTAAGCTTTTACTTTCTGTTGTGTAGGAAGGAAAAGTGTTTGTTAATGTTGTGAAGCTCCAACCTGTCAATAGTCAATAATGACAGGAAGGATCTCTAAGACCTGTCTTTTGCTGATTGACAGAATACCCATCAGTGTCACTGGGGACTGAATATGCCTATAGAGGAGACTTTGGTCTGAAAAAAATTGCTGGTGTTTGATGTGTTTTTCCCCAGGAGCAGCTGACTGAATTATTTTTTTTTTAAATGAACAGATAAGAATAATTTTAATCTGCTACATTGGCATCATAGATACGCTGCTTTCAGTAATGTTGCACAATTATTTAAAGACCTCACCAGTGTATTTAGGCCTTTGGTCAGCAGATTTTCTCATCAATACCAGTATAATCATACTATTATTGATGAGAAATTGATCCACAATTGTGGTTAACTTTGTTACAACATTACTATCACGAGCTCAGTGTGTTAATTTTAAAATTTGATCCCCTGTGTACACCAACCCTTTATGGTTGCTACAAGTAAACAGACTGTGGTATACATGAAGGATATAAGAGTGGAGACAGAGTACCAGGTGATATCAAATGATTAACAGAAACTGTGTAAAGAAAAAACAGAAGTTTAATTAATTAAATAATACTGCATTCCCCACTGCTTCTTTGTTAGCAAACTATTATAAATTATTTACTTATCCTAATCATAATGGCAAGGCTTCAGAATAACTCCTTGAATAAGCATTGGCCAAATGGCAGTTCAGGAAGAGTTCAAGTGTGTTTTGCTCACCATCTGCCAGGTTTCCTCCGGATTATACATATTTTAGCATCAGAAAGCACAGGAAGCTAAAGCCTGCACTGGCATGTGGGTTTTGTGTATAGTCAAGGAGTGGCAAAAGTGTGACTCTACTCTTGGGCCCTGGCTGGGAAGATGCAGGAGATACAAGGGAGAGAATGGCTTTCTGCCACACAAATGTTTTGATATGAGACTTGCATAATAGCCTTATTTCCTTGAGGAAATTTGGAAACCCCTTATTTAGACCATCTGTGCTTTGAAAAGTTAATAATAGAATAGAAGCTTTCTATTTTGCATATGGTACCAATTAAGGGATGGGTCTTTGTCAATGTATGCAATAATACCCTTCGTGTTAATCGACATTCTGCGTGTGTATTGAGCAGAAGGCTGGCCCCTGAATATTCTTCTGTTTTATAGAAGCTGGTGTGCGAAAGAGTCGTTTATGATTAATTATCTCAAGGTTTAACACACTGTGAAGTGCTTCCTTTGTCCTGCCATCACCCTTTCCCAACCTGGTCCCAGTTCTTAACGAAGGGATGCACTTTCGTAGCCTTTAGCGGCGCCACATCCTGCATCACCTGCGAAGGCTCTTCTGTGCTGTCGGCAGCTTTGCACGGCCCCCTCTCTGGCTCACCACTCCTTCGCTCATCCAAAATAGACAGTCAGGTGTCTCCTGGATTTGAATTCCTTGACTGGTGTACTTGCATAACCCTCGACACCCTCAGCTGAAACTATGCTCTTAAGTGATTTTCCAGCTGCTCAGTGGAGTAAACATAATTTATTAAACCAGTTTGCTGTTAAGCTTGCTGTGGTATAAGTCACTGTAACTATCACTGAAATTCTATCTGTGTGTATTAAACATTTGGAAGCTTGAGTAAAGAGAAATATTTTTTGTGCTTCCCATACATGCAAATAAAACTGACCCTTACCTACCCAGGCAATAAATCTTTTAATATGACGTGGAGGTCTGGCTTGGAGCCGAACACTGGGAAAATTAGGTTGCAGTATTGCCCTCAAGTGGCCAGTTTTGATACTACTTCAAGTAATAGCCACAGATACATAACGTGAAATGGAATGCGAACATATGTGCAAAATAAGAGCAAAATGCTTAGAAACAGCAGAAAGGCTCAGGATTTTCTGTCTTTGTCTTATTTTTTAATTTCATATTCTTTCTCTGTCACTTAGGAGAAAATGCAAAAGAAAATTGCCATCAACTCTTAATCAATTAGATTGCAGGGTTATTTAATAAAATTAAATCGGTTCATTAGGCTCTGTAAGAACTTAGCATATGCATTTCACTGTTCTTGCAAGTAGCCTGTGCAGAGAACCAAATGCTCTAATGCTGCCCTGCCTGGGAGACTCTGAATAACATAAATGCCATCTCTGTTTTCTGTCCTCATGGCATCCAGAGCCCTATCATTTCTCTTTTCACTGATATAAGAACAAAAGTCTGTCTAGACTGGGGGAGATCAAAGACATGCTTAGTCTGACATTCTGTTTCTGGCAACAACCAGATGAGAAAACATCATGAAACTGAGTAACAGGACAAGCACGAAGCGATACTCGTCCTTAGGCAGACTATAGATAGGTATTTCTGGTAACCTGCAAGGTAAGACACGCAAAATTGGAAGTGGAATATACATCTTTAAGTTTAATAAGCTCCAGTGGACTTTTATGCCGTGCAATTCTCTACTAGATTTTTTAATCCGTTAAGGCTTTTGGTCTTCCCAATGTCTTGTGGCAATGAGGATCTACAGATTATTTATGTGTTGCCTGAGAAAGAATATTTGTTTGCTTTAAAGATTCTACCTGATTACTTGATTTCATATCCCTAATTCTGAAGAGGAAGAATGAGTAATCCTTCCTTCTTTTCCTTCTCCATGTCTGTGCCAGTCTGTCATGAAGTGCACAAATAAAGTTAAAATTCTTCCTGGAGTTCTTTCCTGTTCTTCTCGTTATGAACATCCCAGTTTAGCCAGTAAGAGCTCTAGAATCATTATTCTTTGTAACATGGATATGTCACGAGTAAGTCTTTACACTCTTATCCAGGCCCTTAGCTCTCTGCTTTTCTCCTAGACCACAAATCTTCTCGCTCTGGCTGTTCAATCCCCGCAGCTCTGTAAGCATGCCCCTCTGTGGCTCCCAGCTTTCCCAGACCTACCTCTTCTTATCCTCATTCTTCTCATCTTTCCTTCTTTGCTTTCCAGCTTCTCTTAGTCAAGCTGATCCACTTTTGCTTCTCACAGAGAGCTGGGAAATGCTGTTAGTAAATCACCTTTACTTTTCCACTGAGAAGTTGATGCTGCATTGGGAAGCTATTCTTAGCTCAGTCTCAGTCAGAGGACCTAGTTTAGCGGTTGCTGAAGCTAGTGAGTGGCTTTTTGTCTTTGGAATTAGTCAAAAGAGCAAAGATCTTTAGGGGGAACCTTTCTCAGATGGCCTTTTCTCCTCCAAGTAAATAGTTATAAATATGTTAAGGGACGAGGATTTTTTTGTCCTGAGCTATTAAATAACATCTCTTTAAAAAATGTTATGTAAAGAAAAAATATACATAAGTGGGAAATATACTCTATAAAATACCTGAAAAATACCGTGGCTTCCCCCTTCATCAAGTGCCATGTTAGAGCTGCAGAGAAATGCCGCATCGTAACAATAAATCAGGGGTGGAATAAACAGACCTACCTAAAGCTAACACTATAAACCTATGATAAATTTCTGCACTGTTTTCTCTGTGATGTATTCTGGAACCATTGTCTTTATTATGGGTACATTTTTCTGGCCTTCTATGTGGAACCAGTCTGTATTCTTGCAGACACCATAGATATTTAGATACCTCCATGTGTACAGTCAAAGAGATTCTTGGTTGTGTGTTAAAAGAATATTTTTGTATCTATGAACGACAACTTACACCCAAAAGTATTTGGTCTTGGTGAAGAAATTTCGCCAAATATAGAACCAGTAAGAAGAATGAAAGTACAAAAATTGACTGGGAGTACAGAGCCTATACTTAAAGTTATCAGAGACTGATTGAATAGATCCAAGTGAAAACATCTGCAGCTATTTTCAAGGAGAGGTAATTACCTTAAGCCTTTTGAGACCCTGCAGATCCAACTGATCAGAAAGACTGCAACAGCCCTGATGCATAACAGAACAATCTGGAGAGGACACCCTTCATTACTTCAAAAAGGGTCATTCCTTGAAACCAGAGGTCATGCTTTGGTTCCTCAGATGTAAACCTTTCTCTCAGATAAGATCCTGATATCATTGTCTGCCATCTAGTTTTGAAGGCTACATCTAGGAACCAGCAAGGTCCTTTCAAAATGTATTCATACAAATCCTGTAAAGTATGATGCACCAAATCCCAAAATGTAAACCTCAAAATTACACTGAATTACTCAGTAGCTCCAATGGCCTCTGTCTTCTATCTCTTTGCCTCCTGGGTAAAATCAGAGCTCAGCTACACCTCCAAAGGTGTGCCGTCCCTACTGTTGTAAGAAAAAAATTAATGAGTTGTCGTGGTTTAACCCGGCTGGCAACTGGAAAAAAATTAACGAGTTCACACTGTTTAACCACAACCAGGACAGAAGTGCCTAACTGGTGATATGTAATTAACTGGCAACCAGAAATAATAATACACTCACTATCAATTTCAGTAACAGGTAAGCAATGATACCAGACACTTCAAAAATGTTAATAACCATTGCACATTTCTAAACATCTTTCTATAAATCCCCCTGAACCTACCCACTCACCCACATTTACCTCTGCTTAGAGAAGTGGGGGCTTCAGCTCTGCCTGTACCAATGTAGCGCCCATGCCCATCCCAATACCCTAGTATTCCCTGCAGTCTAGGGCAGAAGCTGTGATGCCAGTGGGCTGTCTTCTGGCAGTGCCAAGACCAGGTTTTGACTGCTGCTGTTTCCAGGCTGAAGTCTCCTTCCTTGTTTCAAAAGTCACTTTGTAATTTCCTGGGTACTGTTTAACCTCTCTGGTGGTCACCTTCCTCTTTATCATGGTAAGTTTGGGACAAACATCCTCCCAGATGGTTCTGTATATGCCAGGTGCACAGGCATGTCCATGGGTGGGCAATGTATCTCCCACCTGTCTTCAGTGGTATCATTTAGATTGCCTGTACCATCATTGGAGGAACAGAACAGTTTTAGATTGCAATTAATGTCATCATTTTTAGATGTCTACCTTAGGATGGCATAAATTACGCTCTTGAAGCATCTGTGTTCTGCAGTGAGGATTAAAAGGAACCTAGACAGTTAGCTCGTACATAGACATAAGCCATGTAATCTGGTAGGGTGAGGTTCCTCTACAGATTTTGACACCTGATGTCTTCTGTGGACTGTTGGTATAGACGCCCAGTGCACGCGGTGTCTGGCTGTGTCTGCTGCTCAGCGCACTCTGAACAGGCCCTCTAAAACACGGGGTGGAGGTAGAAGGGGCTGGGAGATGGCCGTCTAAATCAATTCACACCCTTTTGCAGGGAAATCCTCAGCTGGTCATTCTGCTAGCTGCCCCAGGCTGCCCCAGCATCTCACCTCAGAAAGTCATTTGCAGAAAAACTGCCAGAGGAAAATCGTCTCAAGGGAATTACTTGAACCACCATAGCATCCAGCCCTGCGGATGGCACACACTCTTCCACTCTCCTGGAGTGTCCATGAGTCTGTGCATGAAGCTTGCAAATCAGAATTCCTTTGTCAATTAAATTGCATTTTTTTCAGTGTGTCAGGCCTTTAGCTGGTGGTTCAGTGTGGTTTCGAGGAGCCAAAGGGACCCATGTCACTCAGATCATAAACCTTATTTTAATGACAGCAGATTTTAAAAAGTGGATGTCAAAGCGGATAGAGGAAGAGCATTGCAAAATTAATATTGAGTTAGCCAAATCTTTTTTTTTTCCAATGGCTTATCCTAAAGCAAAAGTAGTTATCAGTGAGCAAAAGGTCAGTAAGTTAAAATTAATCTTAAGAATATTTTTAGTTCATTCTGCCTTTAGAGAAAATGTGTGCTTGATCCATGTAATTTGACTGCATTTACACACTTTCTGAAAGGCATTACATGAATATGTGGAACATGCCTCCAACTGTATGCATGCAGCATATGGATGAATGTCTTCAAGCTCCTGAGAAGTCTTGCAATTCTGTATACAATGGCGTCATTGTACAAAATATTTCTGCACGTCTGCATTAAGTTTTATAGCCTTCTAAAATTTAATCCCTATTCCTCTGCTTAAAAATTTGCCAGCCGGAGGTCAGCTTTCTCCCAGACTAAATTCCTGTGATTGTGACCAGTTTTTCCCATTCTGTCCTCTTTTTTACTCTTCAATGCTGCTTTTAAGCACGCTCAGCCAATAGCAGAGTTTGAGTCTTGCTGGACAGGTAGTCTGTGTCCTCTGAAGGTGGGAGAACAAGCATCAGTTGGGGATCATCTGAAGTAACCTTCAACTCAGTGACTTTAATATTTTGTAGCTGAACACAGATATTTATGGATCTTTGTTGGGCATGCTCAGAAGAACCTGAGATTGCTGCAGGTTTTCACACTTCATGCCTCCTAATCCATATACTCTACATTTTCCCTACCAGTTGCTGAGAATCCAGTAGAATTTGTAAGAGTCAAGCCTAACCTGAAATGGTTTAAATAGGATTTTTTCATGAATTGGAATTTAATCTGAAGTATTAATCTCTTGTCTCTATTGGTCCTCAGACTGACTAAATATTTATTTTCAGTCATTGGCTTAGAATGAACATTGACCTTAAGCCTGGTATGCCCTAATGAGGACCTGTTGAGCACTGTTTCTTTTCCAGTCTGGCTAAGGAGGACTATAACTGAAATGCAGTTCCTTGGAAAAGCCAATTTTATTTTAATGCATGTTGTGTTAGAAACAGTTTGCTATTACAGCCAACAGCATGCTGTGAGTGCAAATAGGGCAATTCAGCCTGTCTTCCATTAGTTCTGACTAGATATATATGCATCATGTATCCTTTGTGTTGAGGTCCTAAGGGATTGATTTATGGTGAGGAGCAAATGAGCTGATGGGGCTTTTTCTGTCCTGCTTTCCCTTCCTTCCAGTAATCTCCACCTCTCCTTGGAAAATTCTGCGACTCCTTATCTTCCCTATGCAGCAAAACAACCAGCTTCTTGTGGAGCCCCTCAATACCCACTGCAGATTTAGGAAATTAGAGAAAAGGTGCAAGCTAGCGTAGCACAAATGTGAGTGATGTTCATTATCTGGCAGAGATGCTGGAAATAGTTGTCAAAGTCAGCTGGAAAACCATCATGTAGTCCCACCTTGGTGACATGAGTCTTCATTTTGAATTTTTTATGTCACACGAACCAGTTTAACTGGTCTTCACCTGAACAAGGAACTGAAATGGCACAATTTCACTCAGAGATGAATCTAAATCAGAACTGATTTGAAAACCGCAGCTGCTTGTTCTTAATCTTTGTACTGCTCTGTGGGAGAAACACGGCTTTGGCGGTCTTAGACTTCGGGAAGCACAGACTCCCTCTCAGCCTGTTGTGGCAATGAGATGGAGAGTGATCTGAGGATTTGCATAATCTCTTTCTAAATAGCAGTTCCGAGGCTCTTTTGCCCTAGAGACTGATGGAATTGCAGTACACATGGAAAACTTTCTACAGCATAAAAATACAGTGTGCTGTAACTAAAAATTTCAAAATTATGCAAATATCCAAAGGGCAGAGTTGAGGCTATATGTGCAACCTTTACTTTGCAATTTCCTGGCAGTCAGAGGTTTGATTTTATAACTTAAGTCACATATACTGTTGTCATTTCCCTCCTACTGGCATTTCAAATAGCTTTATCAGAAACAGGAGAAAGAGACCTGGGCATTTGCAAACCTTCAGGCCAGCTCTGTGCATGGGACACGTTTCTTCTGGTCAGTAAAGCTTGGGAAGGGAACCACCATAAAACCAGAGGTGGTAAGGACAGGAAGACAGGCAAACCAACTTCCTACCCACCGGTTATTTACCAGCACAACAGAATGGAGTTACAGGAATTGAAGAGAGCAAAAAGCAAAGGAGGATCAGATGCATTAGCTGCATACTTGAGTATTTCCCGTGGCTGGCTGTAGGCAATGATACAGCATTTTTTTTAAAGGAAAGTGTAAAATGCTTATTACATTTAACTGCAATATGCTGCCTGAAGAAACTGAAAGCCATTCATCCGTGCCAACGCAGACCAATGTGCTCGGCAGTATTCATGCTGACAAGAGGAGGCTCCAACACTATCTAGGAAATTCTGTGGAGTGGAGTGCACAGAATTATGTTGTAAGATCTGGTGTCAGCACAGTGAAGGCATCATAATGCATGACCAGTAACTAGCAGTGTACCTTAGGGGTCCTTACTGGGTTCGTTCCTGTTCAACATCTTCGCTAAATGTCTGGGTGGTGGGGCAGAGTGTACCCTATAATGACACAAAACTGGGAGGAGTAGCTGATACAGCAGAGGGTTGTGCTGCCATCCAGAGGGACCTTGGCAGGCTGGAGGAATGGGCTGACGGGAACCTCATGCAGTTCAACAAGCAGAAGTGCAAAGTCCTGCACCTGGGGAGGAACAACCCCATGCGCTAGTACACGCTGGGGGCTGACCAGTTGCAAAGCAGCTTTGCAGAAAAGGACCTGGGGGTCCTGACAGACACCAACTTGACCGTGAGCGAGCAATGTGCCTTGTGGCAAAGAAAGCAAATCACATCCTGGGTTGCATTAGGAGGAGTGTTGTCAGCAGGTCGAGGGAGGTGACCCCCTCTAGTGGGTCATGTAGGATAGGTGATAATAGAAAATATATAATTGCATTTCTAAGTCAGTTTAGTAGAGAAATTCCTAGAAATAATCAGATTTTTTTTCTTTTCTGAATATCAATACAAAATATGTTCTGTGCATACTTCATGTGCTTTATCTCTGCAGACAGTACTTTTATGCTATATAAATGTATCTGGTAATATAGTACAACTAAATTATCTAATAGTTTTACACAGTTCAGACATTAATTCTGTTCTGTGCAGTGTGATGTTGTGGTTCCAAGGCAGCCCCTTTCTTAGCACGAAGGACTCTGATGCATTGAAAGCTGCCTGTGCCCCACTCTTCACTGGGGCTCTGTGTTGCTCCAGTTCGGTTTTGCTGAATCACTGTCTGAAGCGATGGGATGGGTGAATTCTCATGAGTGATGAAGGATACCGAGAGGACAGTGTTAGGCAGGCCAGAGAATATGCCACTGGGAGGATTCACGAGTCTAAAATCCGTGGCATGTGCAAGAGTCCAGTCAAAACACAGGTGACGGTGGCTGATTATTTTTCCAACACCTCTCTTCTATATTCTTTTAAAGCTTGTAAACCTGGGGCAAGGATTCATAGTCAAAGTCAAGTGGGATAGCCCTTAGCACAGCGTGTTAACAAGAGAAAAGGCTTTTACTCTGAGTATGCTATTACACACTGCTGAAGAAATAAGGGTTTGTGGTTTCTGTTGCCTAGAACCAGTTGACAGCAAAAGCTTTTATCCAAGTGAGTTTAGACTCTGAGCAATATTTTTTAAAACCATTAATGCCAAGTTTGTTTCTGATACACTTATTTGTAAGAGTCCTCCTCTACTAGTATGCTGCATGGAGCTTTCCATGCCTCTTTTCTTTACTGTGCAAATGAGTAAGAACTGCAGTTTACATTCTAAGGCAATTTTTTATTTCTTCCAGCCTTTTAATTTATGATGCCAGGCACCGATTTACTCTAAATGTTAAAAAATATCTGTAATCCCTTTCACAGCTGCAAAGGTTTTTTGAGATATTCTTCAAAAGCAGTTCTCCGCAGCAAGCCTTCAACAACATGAAGGAAGCTATAAGCAAACTTCTACTTATAACTGAGGTCTTCAGTGAATCATCTGCCTCAGGACCAAATTCTTTCAATCAGTAAGTGACTTGCAGTGGTCATTGCTGTGCTATTGTCAAGATAGCTCCTTAGAACAGAACAAAAATTGTAGAGGGTACATGACTCCTAAAATAACAAATTCCCTCTATTTCATACTTCCTTATAGAATAAAATGAGGATGTTCTGCATGTAGGGAATAAAACTCTTCAATATCTGCGGTGTTTCTAGTTTGCAAAAAGGTTATGATGAATACCAGGCAGTAGAAATGAACAGAAATCACTCACAACTGGGCTAGTCCTAGCATATATAAAGCTGTATTTCCCTTCAGTAAGCCCTCTGTCATATGTCAAATATGTAAAGTTAGAGTAGCCCAGATGGATCAGAGCTGGCTACGGCAGGCAGTCTGAACAAGAGACCCGGTAGAATACTTTGTGAAATGGACCTTACGACATACACCTAGGCAGCAACAGCCACTTTTCTGTGGGTTTTAAATTATTGTAATCACTTCTGTTTGAGTATTACAGTTCTTACAAGTAAATCAATATTTATTATGTAATATTTTTGTTAATTAAAATTAATATTTGTTCTATATATGTTATGTCACATCCCTGACATTTTTATGGTAAATAGTAAATAAGTTGCTATTTACTACATTTTTATGTTTTATAAAGCTATTTAAGAGCCCAGGTGTTTTAGTAGCAGTAATATAAAGCTCATTATTTGACTTAAGCAAGTTGGGAATAAAGCTTACATTGTGAGTGGAGAGGGTAGCGAGGAGTGTAACAGGTATGGAGCTATTTTGACAGTGGTCCAAACTCTAACATTTTTTTACCAGTGGGATGGATGTCTCTTGTTTTTGTAACCCAAGACTTGCTTAGAGCTCCTGGCTGATGCCTTCAAACATCCCCACAGCTGTAGTACAACTCTTTGGCTTCAATGAGCCCAGAGAGTTTACCCTCTATTGCCCTCCAAATGTCTTCAGACCTTTTGCAGGACCTCATTCTCATTAAAAGGCATTTCCTCCTCCAGTGTAGTTCACGCCCCTCACTGATTTAAAAGTCAACCATATAAATACACTTCAATATAGCACTGTTTTCATCGGCTCAAAATCTGACTCTGTCTATGTTTAATGCTGCTGGCTCTTCTTAGAAATTTTATTTAGTGTGGATCACATGCTTTCTCATGACCTGTGTGTGTATGTTCTTGTGTACGTTCTCTGGACCTCTGTGTGTATGTCATTGTAGCATATATTTCACAACAATACCTAACCTCACTGACTCTCATTCCTGTTATATTGCATTTCAGATGCAGACAATGTTTTCAAATGCTAACCTTTGACATTGGATTCAGCACTTCCATATACCCAGTAGTTCTTGAGGTGAGAAAATTACACAAATTATTGCCTGACCCTAAAACTTCCACCAAAAAGCATACAGCAGGGAACCCTCTCTGACAGTTGCCTACAAACCTCTGAGAAATGTTCAAGTACATTAATATTAATTTTGCCCAACAGTGGAGAGTTGCTGCAGGAGAAACAAATTTTTAAGGGACAGAATTCCTGTGATGAAGTTCACCACACCATTGAAGAGTGCAAACCTCTCAGTTTTAGCATTAGGGGATTATCACCCCAGCTGAATATCAGCTAAACAAAATCCATAGGAAGCACTGCATGCAAGTAGAGTTAGGTAGTACCTGTGCCAGAACAAAGAGGAAGGGAGGAAGTTAAAATACCACCACTGGCTTTTAATACAAATTAAAGCTCCCCATGATTCTATGATTCTATGAATTGCATTGTACTTCTCCAGTTCGTCACCTGCTTTGACCTCCACTGTGCCGCCTTCTTCCTGGAGGGTCCTCAAGGCTCTCAAAACCAGAGAAATGTGACCTGTGGCATAAAACCCCCATGCCAATTTTTTACCACTCCTGCCTCAGAACAGCCTGGCAGTAATAAAAATGGTATGGTTTTCCAGCTGCTTCTCATTACCCCTGTATATACATATGAATATATATATACACACCCTAGTTATATAAAATAGTTGCCCACATTTATTATACACAAAAGGAAAATAAAATTTTGTAAATATATCCTGGGAAATTACAGGAGAACACTTTTAAAATTCATCCTCATTTAAAATCTATTCAAGTTTCTAGTAACAAAAGTGCAGTCAATCTCTCCATCCTTCAAAAAACAAAGATCCTTTAAGCACAAAGGAAAAATGGATATATGAAAGAAAGTTTTCAAAATTAAAAAAAGCCATGACGACAATATCCTTAATTAGTCTGACAAGATGTGCCTAGCTAGTATAAGAAATGTGACATGCCATTACTATTTAGGAAGCGTATACCAGGCTGTAAAAAAATTCTCCCAGGAGTTTCTTAAAAAAATAAACATAAAGCATAATATCTACCTGCCTGTATAGTAGTCTCAACCATCAGCCTTAATCCATAAATGTACAGCAGATCAGTAGTGTTTAACAGTTTCTTATGAAAATACAAATTAATCTAAAAAATAATGGTTGATAATTACTGTGACATTTGACTTTGTATAGTATCCTGTGGAAACTGTAGTAAGCACACACCCCATGCAGCTTGAATTTATATTTTTGTTTACGCTAAAATATTAATTTATTCATATTTTATAAACATGAGTTTATTCACTGTGTTTATCTGTTGTAAAATTTATACCTTCATATGTAGTAACTCCTAAATGGCTCAGAGAGTTGAGTTAACATATAAGGTGACATCTTATTTCTTTTATCAAATTTCAAATCAAACACGAACAAAAAGCTCTCACATGAGAATGCAATATTGTACTCTATCCACTGGAGGTCAGCAAACATTGTGGTGTGTAGTTCTGACAGAAAATGTGGTACAGTATTTATTTGCTATATTATAATCCTATCTGTTTTATTAGTGTTGTTATGACTTTTTTTTTATAAATAATTCCAGTTTGATATATGTGGTTATGAGAAGATTGGACTTCATATCCAAACTATAAATTCTTATATTGTTTTCCAACAGGTGCACGAAAACTTTGACTTTCAAGATGAGGATGAATCAAATATTCAGGACCAAAGTTTCAAAGAATTTCTTTTTGAAGATACTTTTAAATTTCTCTTATCTAATGAATCCTCAACATCCAGTTTCATAGAAGCTTTACAAAAAATATATGGCTCAGCTGTGAGCAAGGTAGTTCATTCCACCTTTTCCTTATTATTAACTATTTGAAAATATTTCATTCTAAATTGTATGCCTTTCTGAAATTGTTGATGCCAACTTACAGAATGAGGGATTCATTTAATCAAAACTATCTGTTACTGAATTCTGGGGAAGTCATGAATAAAGCTGTAATTATATTGAACAATCAAATTTTCTTCAATAAAAATTCCACTCTCAAATTATGTCATTTCCCAAAGTACAGTAACTTAAAGATACATTTAAAACTTTAACAAAGTAATTTCCCTACCTTTTTTTTAAATGGTGTTTTTTAATAAACAGGTTTTTGTGTTTTCATAAAGCTGGAACTGATTTACTCAAACGAGTAGATTCACAAACACCAGAATTAAATTTTCTTTCCTACAACTTTGTGTCTTACTCTGAATGCGAGGTCCACTTGCATAGGGTCTGTATAAATTTTGCATCACTTGTGGAATCTATTTCTGATGAGCTGGGAACTCCTTTAGCAGTATTTCTCTCAGTCTGGGCACTGGTAAAGGGGCATTTCTGAGGAGTCCCCTGCTTTCAAGACTTACAGACTACATTGTCCTTGTGACTTCTGCCTCTTAAGCAGGTGAGACTAAAACAGGGTCGTGGGTTCTAAATTTATTACAGGATAAAGTAGGAAGCCGCAGACGTATGCACATGTACAATACAATTACCTAAGTCTGTTTTCCGTAGGAGACCAGACCACATTTCAAGCTGTTCAATTCATTGCCTATACCTTAGGCAGCCTCTTCCCGTGGTAGTTTCTGTGGGTTCTTTTCTACCCAAAGCTAATGCACAGTCTACTCCATTCTAGACTGAGTAATGGGAAGAGTTATCAAGGAGCTGGCTTGACATGACTTTGGATAAGGTTAAAACAGGTTGAGAGCTGCTGTAACTTGTCCCTTTGATCACCAAAGGGATTGGGGTCTAATGAAAGCACATTGCTTTCCATGTGATTTCACCAGAATATGCTGCCCTTTCCTTCATAGGATGGAACTTACCACAAAGAAGATGAGCAATGTTTGTCTTTGGAAGAGATAAATTCAATGATTACTTTCATAAAGGAGCTGAAGAGTCTTGGACAATTTGAGCTGGTAAAATAAACAGGATTGTGCTGTATTGGATACATTCTCTTTATGTTTCTCTTTCATTATCATTCTTTGCTGTCTCTGCCACATGCATTAGGCTGAACAGGGAAACAGGGAGATAGAGATTATTCTGATTTTATTTTGGAGTATTTTTGGAATTTAAATTAAAGGAGATAAAGATATAAAACAGAGAATTTGAGTTGAGGATTCATTGAAAAGGGCAGCTAGAGCAGAAACAGACCAGAAAATAGAATGAAAGGAAAAGGAGGAAAAATATGTAAATTAGTAATGAGTTGGTAAGAAAATAGAAATATTATGAAACAAAGCAGGTGTGAATGGAAGAACTGGAGACAGCAAAAAAACCTGAGATCATAACCAGAGAATAGATATAGATGAAAAAGTGGCCAAAAAAAAGCAGGTGGAATATGTAATATGTTTTCTTCACACTTCGAGTTAATTTTTGGAGAAGAATAGTGATGGAGGAATAACAGTGTCTGTGAATAGGCATGGCAGTTAATGAGGGAAATGATGACTACTGGGGAAATAAAAGATCTGCAACTGGATCTGGTGTCCAGGAAGTCTGCATGATATCAGGATTTCTTCTAGACCTCTTGGATGAGTACCAGGGTTGAAGACTGATGAGGCTTTCTGAAGAGGGACAGAGTGGAATAGATCTGCAAGTCAACTCAGAGGCAAAGGATTTAGACTTCCATGTCAGTACTAGTAATCCTGATTTGCAAGGCTAGGCAAGGCAGGCATTTTCTACACATGTGGGAAACAGCATTAATATAGATCCATCCGTATGCTATATACACTGTCTTCTGATCATTTCTCACTTCTTTGCATTTTACAAATATTAAAACGTAGTCTCTAATCAGTGTCTCTCTTCTCAGCTTTTCCCTTCTGCTGCACCCAAGATTCAAACTTTACTGCACGACCTTTATCACATGGTAGACCCAATGAGGCGGCTTGGTTCAGTCCTGACTGTGCATTGGTTGCTTTCCAGTTTACTTGAACAATTCCAGTTCATGACTAAAGAGACGCATACAAATCTTTCGGAATGGTAAGATAGCTATTATGTTATATGTTCAGGAGTAGTTTCTCAGATGATATTAATTGCAGTAGCTTCAGTGAGCACCATAAAACTTAATCCTTCAGTAGATTTACGTGGATTTACAGCAGTTGTGGTGAAGATCCACCATCCCATCATGGTGCAGTGTCAGCCATTCTGCCCTTCGAATTGCAGCTAGGTTTCTACATAGGACAGTTTTGCCCATTTCTATCACGGAGGACTCTGGGTTAAAAATTTAATTGAAGCTACAGTAAAATTTTGTCTAAGAAACATGAAGTGAATTAGGTAGGTTATTTCTGAACAACTGTAAACTCAAAATTAGGAGTGCGTACCAGGGTTAAGACCATCTTTTAATGTATTCACCAATTAGAAGCAAAACTGTAAAGAAAATATAAAATTTCAGGTGAATATTTTTCCAAAAGGGACAATCATTTTGAGTGGCTTTAAATTTTCTGTCCATCAAGAGACAGGTCAAAGGGATCCTCATTTTAACTGTTTTTGAAAAGCTAGAAAAAATACTGTAATGACAAGGTTGGATCCACTGAGGTTCTGACAAGAGATTTTATCTTTCATAAGGAGGGAGGGAGGGAGAAAGGAAAGAAGAGAGGAAGGAAGAAAGGGAGGAAAGAAAAGAGAGAGTAAGGAATGAATGAAGAGAAGGAGAAAAGTCATGGTTTATTGTATGTTTAGCATAAAAATTGTAAAAAATGTGTTTTCTGTGCTCATTCTGTCCTGGCTAATGACATTTCATACACCATACTTTTTTACTGACTACAGGCCTATATTATTTTTCAAACAAGGACTTGGCAAGAGAGACACGTTAGAAAATGTGTGTGCTCCACTCCACAGAGTCTCAAGTAAAATGTGCAAATTACATTATTTTGTACATTTTGCTTGGACAATGCCATAGTGACTATACAAGGCATCTGTGAGGTTTCTTAAGTTTTAATTTTGTTCCTCATTGAATTGGGCATGGCTTTCAGCAAGTGAATAGTCATCACTGTAGCTTTGTTTGCTTGGCTATAAAGTGGAACTTAAACTTTACCACTGTGCTAGGTAACTGGTTATTAGTGTTTTGAAAATACACAGTTCCATGAATGTGCTAAGTATTATTGTTGTTACTGCAGGCCACTCCATGAAAAGTAACTCAAAGATGCAGCTGCTTGCATTCATGTGTAAGCCCTTGCCCTTTTGCCAAAATATTTAGGTTAGCATATCAAAGCATACCAACCTTTAGCAGCTTTCTGTTCTAATCTAAGCTGTGCCACTCACTCACTCACTTTGAGCCAGCCCCTTGGCCTCTTTTTTTCTTCAAGCTGAACATTATTGTATGTGTATAAATATGTAGAAGTACCATGACCTTCCTCCAGGGCATAGGCCAATCTGCTTCTTTGCGCTGTACTTTTCTGCAATGGCTAAGCTAATAATACCATTCTGTTCATTCACTATCTAAAAAACCGTGTGTTTTGACATTGCTAAATCGTAATCTTCCACTCCTATAGCTACACGCATGTGATGGTGATGCATGTGTCAGATATGCGTGTAATTATACTTAATTGCAAGGAAGAAAGAGCTTAGTAGAGCTTACTCCCCAAATAACTCAGGTATGCATTTTCTGTGAGCTTTGATTAATCTTTTTTGAGATTCCCAGCTTTAATGAGTTTGTATATCAGAACGCTTTTCCTGAATTTCTTCAGTTAAGTCCAGGTTGTTTGTTTGACTTATTTAACAGTTCTTATTCCTCTGACTATGCAGAATTGATATTTCCATTTACAAAATCCAGTGATTTGCATAGCTGACTGTCCAACCAGACAAGCACGGATAGTTATGGGAAAAATAATGACTTCTGACTTGGGTCTTGTACAGTTATGCTGTTTGCTGATCATGAATCCATGCATAGGATGGAGACAGGATTTAAAGAAGTTTCCTAGTGTACTTTTATTAACCCATTTCATCTACATGACCAGTATTGAAACCTTAAATGGTATTAGTGAACTCTGAATTCCTTCCACAGGAGAAGCAAGAAGAACTCTAGAAACTCATCTCAAGCTATAATGAAATGGTTACAGCCTAGGTGAGAATGACCATCTCGGATGTATTGGTAAAACATATGACAAGGTTCTTTGAAAGTGATGGAGGGGTACTACCTAATGTGCACTGAAATACATTTTCTGCATTGTTTGTGCACTGGTTTTCAACTCTGTGCAGTTTCAACTTGTGATGTGACTAAGACATACATCATTACTGGCTTTTAGAATAGGGGCCATGAAGTACTGTAGCAAGTATGCTTGGCTGTGTCAGACAGCAGAGTAGCATGGGAGAATCAGATTAGTGAGAAAAGCTAACCTTTTTTTATTTGCATGAGACAAAAGCCTAAGCAGGTCAGTAAAGTTGCAGATGCTTTTATGAAACCAACAGATACGTTTGGAAAAGTGTTACTAGCTTCCCATGTGCAAGCCTTTTGTTAGGTCAAAATAGAAGCAGCAGCCCTCAAACTGAATTTGGGTTGAAAATAATTTCTTGGAGTTTAAACTTGGTCACGCTCATCACCTGGGTAGTTTGAGAAACAAACGTGGTTCCGATTATGAAGCAGAAGAAGACAACAGCAAGGAAGTCTGGGATAAGATCAGTGATCTGTAAAGGGAAGAAAAAGAGACAGAGGGAAGGAGAGAGACAGCTGGGATTAAGTGCCAGGAAACCAATCCCACTCTTGAGTGTACAATTTTGGAGTTTTCTTTTGAAGATCAGCACAAGATACTTCATGCGGTGAACCAAATGCCCTCATGGAAACTCTGTGACTGAAGCCAAGCAAACACTCTACGAAACAGAGCTCACACTGCCAGTTAATCAAACAGAAAAAAATTTCTAGTGATCATGTTTCACAGAATTACCTCTGGTGGCTCCTCATTTTCAAGGGAGACCTCCAAAACATCATCTAAAGAAATAAAATTCGTAACTCTACTGCATACTGAAATACGGTTTCAGCATTGACTTTATGACCCATTAAAAATTTTACCATCCACAACTAACGCATCCATCAGAGGCCCCAAAAGAGACCAGATTTTTCCCTTTTTATGTTTTAATCTTATGAAAGATATTATCTATTTCTATATATCCTTCATTGCTTATGTGTCTAGTTGCTTAGACCATCAGAGCTACATTACTATTGCTGCTGTCAATCCTTTTTCGTTTGCTGAACCAGAGAGATTCCTAAAGGACAGGCTCACTGTCAACAGTCTGTGATGTATGCAGCGGGGGTCTCTCAAAAGGTAGATTGACAAGCAGGCACTCACCTCGGGTACCTGACATGTCGTCATTAGTTCCATTAGAGCTAATTGCAAGGTGTGTAGGCAATGCGCACATCTGTGCTTGATAGCTCCTCCAACTTACTAAGCAAATAAGGGGCTGCTCGTACAGATGAAGGTCCCTTCTTGAGTAACAGCGTGTGAAGGAAAGGACCCTGCAGAGCCCAGGATCTCAGCCCCTCCCTGCCTGAGGAAGAGCTTCATAACTGCATCGCTCCTCAGTCCTGCAGCTGCAAGGAGCTTGGGCAAATGAAAACTTGATGGTGTTGATGACTAAAAAGTCCAGTCTTCAGCAGAGTTAAATACAGTCATCTGAGTATCTTTCTGTAATAGCATCTCTAAATATTACATTTTGATACCCTGCTGTAATTAAGTAGAGTTATTTTATGTCTCTTAATGTTGTCTGATGATAATCGTAATCTCTTTACAGAATTGGCTTGTGCAGGTCATGCAGTTCCTTTGGGAGCCAGGGCCTTGCACTTGTGGCTGGCATACTCCTGAGGTGTCCTCTGGCTAAACAAAAGTCTGGCATTTTATGGAATTAAGAGATCTTGTTTCCACCTTACAATAGGGTCTGGGACTGGGCAATGCAAAAAGGAACAGCAGAGAGAAAAAACGCATTTGGCAGGTGTTAGTCATTACCTCCTTGGCAAGCAGAAAGAGGGATGCAAAAATGACTTATATCTTGAAAAATAAATTCTCTAATAGTTTGTTAAGTGCCTCCTTTGAAGGAAGTCATGAATGTGCATGAAATTAGGGTGGTGTCTAGACACCGCAAGTTCGAAACTACATGTTCGTGCACACACAGACACACACTGTGATCTGCCAGCTGCTTCTTCCCTTCTACAGAAAATACTGGGAGGAAAGCGTGTGAAAGCTTCAAGAAATGCTCATGGGCCTCTGAAAAGGTCTTATCAGCCAGAGGTCCAGTACATGGACTGGAGAGAAGCCTACTGCCTTTGTCCTACTATGCTCCCAAAATGCTATATGGAAGAAAAAATCTGCAGAGTTGGCAATATGGGCACCACTGCCATGCGAAAGAATTGTTGCAATTGACTTGATTTTTTTCACTGAGGATTAATATATATACTCTGGATGGTGATCATGTGATCTGTTTTGAACTAGCAAACAAATCAAAGCACATAGATGTTCCACTATATGAATTCGTGCTGGCGTTGGTACAGATATCCACCTTGACGCAGACCTTCATTTATATTTAATTCTTTATGAACAAGGTCTAACTCTGACCTCAAATATATACAAAAAAGCATCATACAAACAGTTAGGAGATATGGTTTGGGTTATTTTATTCTTGGCTGTATCCACTCTTCCTTCTCCTAGCAATACAGCTATGTTTTGAAATTTGTTTCTGCTTTTTCTTTTTTCACGTTGTATGCTACCATTTATTATGGATTGTGTGTTTTCTGTCATATTCATTCAGGTAATATTGCTAATGCTGGGAGCATGAATCCAGAAGGTTCATCTTTCCATGGAGAATATTAAAATACCATGTGCCCTGCGTTGCCACATAGACATTTTTAAATTTTTTTCCATGGTTTCTGTTCCTTCCATTCATGTAGAAATATGTCTGCTATTGAATTGACAGGAATCCCTCTCAAGAAAATGCGAGTCCTAAGCAGAACGTTCCTTCTGACTTCAGGAAGAATCATGAAGGTAAGACATCAGAGTAAGGTCCTTTATATATGGTATGGTTTTCCTATTTGTACTACTTCTGATAACATGTATGATTTAGATTAAATTGTTTTGCATTCCAGCTGGAAGGTCTTGACTTACTACATATAAAAGACCAATTTCTTCCTTGTCAGTGTAAGTTGTTCTGCTGAATCCATGAACAGTGTTCATGACCCTAAAGCAAAGATCTCACACTGAAAAGAATAAAAGTACACTGTATTTTTTATCATTAACAAAATGAGAGTGCCTTCTACAGGATTGTGAATCAGACTTAGAGCAGAAAATTATTAATTGTTTCTGTTTATCTTTCAGCATTACATTATTCCAGTAAGACTAAAGAAAGACGATGCAGTTATGGTAAGTTAAGGTCTTTCTAGACCACTAAGAGGGAAGAAGAGAGATTACTTGAACAAGTTTATTGGGTTTTTCTGCCTGCAGGCTATTTCGTAAAAAAAAAAAAAAAAAAAAAAAGAGGATTTTTAAGTAGCAAGAATGTTTATGAATCACTCAATAATTGGGCTATTATGTTAAATAAGCCTCAAGCACGAAGTTAAACATTGCTGTGCGTGAGTAGTAATGTGAGTATTCCAGCACTCACTGATTCCTTGCTGCACTTCAGTAGGCTTTTGCCCCTTATTTCCAAGAACTTTAGCATACATTTGTTCTTGTGGAATAACCTTTAAACTCGCATGGAGTTTCATTAGCCTTGCATAAGGCCAGTCTTCAGCTCAGTGATGGAGGTTTAAAGAGCTGCTTAAGAGATGAAGGGTTTTTCTAAAATATCTGCTTGTAGGAATATTTAAAGTATATTTAAAGATATGTAAAGATTTAAAGTATGTTTGTCTTTGGCGGGAGCAATGCTTTCTGCTGCCTTCCTCACTGGCACATTATCTGAGGGGTCACGTTATAAACATGAAACAATTACTCTGTGGTGGAAAGGCTTTCCTACCTGTTGAGCCTCATTTCCCCTCATGGTGCCTCCAGGAACTCCTCTGTGTCAGTCAGAGGCCAGAAATGCTCCTGGGATGGATGACTGGCACCGCCATTCTGATCACATGGTATTTTATTTTGAACATACCTCATTTCATTTTATTTTGAAAATTCCTCCTCATTTTTAAGCTAGTAGTGAGATAATATTTCTAGGTAAGGCATACAGGTTCTGGAGAATTATTTATACTGATCTGTAGGATTTTTTTAAATACGTTCTGTGTGTCAATTTATAAGTCCCTATTCCCCTACAAATCCAGCCCAAATTCTGCTCTTCCACCGCATTAACTTCCTTTACATCTTAATCCATGCAAGAGAGTGCTGAAATTGCCCTATTTTGTTTCTGAAGGCAGCTATTTCAAGGTAGAAGGCCCACACAGAACTGTTTGCATCCTTTACGACCCTTTTAAGCCATGTTTTAAGCCACAGAATTTTTCAGATATTATTTCCTGGCTGGAGTATTTTCTGAAGTACCCAGTTTTAAACACATACTAGAGAATATATGAGGAAAGCAAGTTTTGAATGTGTAATTATACTGTAAATCTGAATCCAATAGGTTGGATTAAAATATTTGTCATAAGTGGGTTGCCAGCAAATAATTATTCTTACAAGTCATTTGGCAAACACTACAAAATAAAGGATACATTTGAGCAAATAGGATTTGATTGTGCAGATTTCATACACAGGGAAGGAGCTGGAATTTGTTGATTTAGGAATTTTAATAAAACATTCTTCCATTTGTACTGCAAATGACCCCATGGGTCTAGATATCTCCATGTGACTTATGAACAGTAAGAGTATGTCAAACTTATTTTGATCTTTATTGGCAATTACACATGTACATAAACCCTGTACACAGGCTGGTACCTAAGTAGGTTATGGACTTTGGCCTAACTCTTCTTTAAGTTTCAGTTAACCAACTGGAGACAGGATCTCCCAGACCTAATCCTTGCATTTTCAAAGGCTTACTCAGACTTTGAGTTTTGTGACTCTGACTAGAGTCATTGGGCACTGAATGATTAAAATCCCTCCAGGGTCTAAACATTTCTCTCAAGTGCCAATACAAACTCCATTAAGACCTTGCAGCAGGATTATCAGTCTCAGCGTGACCGGGCATTAAAAATCTTGCCACTGTACATGTTATCAATCTGCCAGAAGTTGCATGTTACTTAAAAATGTTCATACATTTCACAGTTTTTTCTTTGATGCCTTCTTGGAACAGATAAAGATACCCTATCTCATATCAGGCAGATCTTCACCAGTCCACAGCTGGACCTGAATCCTCAGTTTAACCCAAAGATCAGAGAATACTATGCAGAAGTCCCATTCGACATGGTGACAGTGAAGATAGGAGCAGAACCCTCTAACTGTCAATGCCAAGTACATCTTGACGAGAAGAAAGGGCCAAGGTATGAGTGACAAAATACGACTGTAAAAACTGAAAGTGTCCTTAACTTTGGAAATATGTCAGAATATTACAGAACTGTTTTGTGTTTCCAAAAGCACAGAATGCCTATAGATTAGGCACAGCAAAGTCAGAGGAAGTTCAACACTCAGAAATTTGTATTTATTTGTCAGTGTCCCGAAGGCAATAGTAATATGTTCTCAAGCCATAATTAACCCTAGCTTTGAGGAGTGCACAGCTGCTAGCATCTCTCCCAGCTTCTCCAGTCACTGACAGCATCAAAGCTGGATGGGAACAGACAATCATCACGCTGCACACAGTAGGCAGCAAAGAGTTCGAGTGTTTGTATCTAGGCCTTGATTTTGCACTGTGGCCTAGGCTACTGCCCCAGTGGGCTTGGTAACTCAGCCAGCAGTCTGTTTATAAGGGTCAGAGTAGGGCAGCTGCGATCAAAAGAAGAAAAAAGTTCAAGTTTACTCATTCAGAATGATCCATTTTAATCAGAATTATATTATAAGGGATTGTCATAGAGTCATAGAATCATTTAGGTTGGAAAAGAACCTTAAGATCATCAAGTCCAACTGTTAACCTGTCTCTTAAATACCCTCAGGGATAATGACATAACCACTTTCCTGGGCAGCCCGTTCCAATGCTTGATAACCCTTTCGGTGAAGAAATTTTTCCTAATGTCCGATCTAAACCTCCCTTTGCAACTTGAGGCCATTTCCTCTTGTCCTATCATTTGTTACTTGGGAAAAGAGACTGACCCCCACCTCACCACAACCTCCTTTCAGGCAGTTATAGAGGGTGATAAGGTCTCCCCTCAGCCTCCTTTTTCCAGGCTAAACAACCCCAGTTCCCTCAGCCGCTCCTCATAAGACTTGTGCTCTAGACCCTTCACCAGTTTTGTTGTTCTCCTCTGGACACACTCCAGCACCTCAATGTCTTTCCCGTAGTGAGGGGCCCAAAAATGAAGACAGGACTCGAGGTGCGGCCTTGCCAGTGCCAAGTACAGGGGCATGATCACTTCCCTGGTCCTGCTGGCAACACTATTTCTGATACAAGCCAAGATGCTGTTGGCCTTCTTGGCCACCTGGGCACACTGCTGGCTCATATTCAGCCGCCTGTCAACCAGTAGCCCCAGGTCTTTTTCCGCCATGCAGCTTTCCAGCCACTCTTCCCCAAGCCTGTAGCGTTGCATGGGGTTGTTGTGACTCAAATGCAGGACCCAGCACTTGGCCTTGTTGAACCTCATACAGTTGGCCTTGGCCCATCGATCCAGCCTGTCCAGGCTCTATAGAACCTTCCTACCCTCAAGCACATCAACACTCATGCCCAATTTGGTGTTGTCTGCAAACTTACTGAGGGTGCACTCAATCCTCTCATCCAGATCATTGATAAAGATGTTAAACAGAACTGGCCCCAATACTGAGCCCTGGGGAATGCCGCTTGTGACCAGCTGCCAACTGGATTTAACTCCATTCACCACCACTCTTTGGGCCCGGCCACCCAGACAGTTTTTTTACCCAGCAAGCATAGACCCTTCCAAGCCATAAGCAGCCAGTTTCTCAAGCAGAATGCTGTGGGAAACAGTGTCAAAGGCTTTACTAAAGTCCAGGAAAACAGCATCCACAGCCTTTCCCTCATCCACTAAGTGGGTCATCTTGTCATCAGCAAGAGTCCCAGCTTATCTGATCCTTTAGAGAAGTATAAAGCTGGAGGATAGGAGAGAGAGCAAAGTCATCACTAAACATCATGTTTGAGCACTGACCCACAATCATCCATGATGTTTAATTGATACTGCGAACCCTGGCACAGTTTTGGCTCTCCCAGCCAGCTTTCTCACAGACAGCAGCATGTGCCAGGGACAATCCCAATAGGCATTTTGGGCATGACCTGGTTTTGGAAGTTGGGACGGACATAAAGTGTTTATTTATCTGGGTAGGGTACCTCAGAACCAGAGAACTAGCCATTAGTGAGTGGATAAAAGGCAGAACAGGGACAATGATGTGCTTGGGAGGAAGAATCCCTAAGTATTACAGAGCTAGCTTTGCTTCATGGCATGAAGTGCCATGGCATGCAACACACCATCTTTTGACTGACTGTGAAACAAATGCCTTGACCTAGAATGTCTGCTAATAACCAGACATTCTGTACAGTTGTTACTGATCTAATGCCTAATAAACTTCCTGTATTTTCAATAAGAAATTAGTCTTGATTTATCATTTCAAAAGAAGGTCCCATAAAATTCTTCCACCCAACTTTTTAGTGTTTTAATGTTAACCACCTTGGCAGTCAACATGGATACATGTGAAAAACTTTGAGATTTTTCCTTGTAAAAGGAAAAAAGAATGTTTACACTGAAAAGTAAAAGCCCTGGATGTGCAGGTTCTGTGTCTTTCAGCATTTCTCATTTCCCTGCCAAGGGAGGAGCACAGTCCAGCTTTGCTCCTGTCTGTCACTCTGAGCAGTTTGTCTGGGAATCCACCACATTTGGCTAGTGGACAATTTCGATGGCTAGCTGACACCTCTGATCTTGTTTGTCTCCCTGCTGACTTCACCGTGAACGTGGACCTGCCAGGAATTATTGTCCCTAGGGGCTTCATTCACAGATTTTATGTCAGATTTGTTGATGCTGAAGCTGTTTTCACTAAGTTTCACTGTCGGTATTTTGTTTTCCTGAAAGAATTGCAAATTGTTACAAATCTTAATTTACCCTGTTTTTTATTTAAAATCATATGTATCTTGTAAGAGAAACAAAACGTTAGAAATAGAAGCCTCAAGGAGCAAGTAAAGCTTAGCTGCCATAGGTAAAGCAGTGTAAGTGTTTCCTTAGTGTTCATTCCACTTCTTGCCTGTTTTGCCTTGCAGCATTGCTAACTATCCCCTTGGCCTTGGATTGAACAAAGTCATCATTCTCGTAACAGATGATTCGCAGCCCAGTCCTCAGGTTGTGAGCAGCTACAAAATCACAATTTATCGCGAGGACCGCCCTAGTCTGCCATTGTTTGATGACTATATGATGTGTGGGTTTGTGCAGGTATTGTCTCTTTATTCTTTTGATATACAAATTAATAGTGAATTTAACTGTTTGCTATTCATCCAGTGCTATAAATTAGGGTACATGGGCCAAAGCTGGTGTAGAGAAGCTATGGTGATAAAGATACTCTTCGTAAAATAGAAAACCTGGGACACAGACTGGAGCAGAGCTATTTGGATTCCAAAGTCTGAGGACCAAATGTTGGTACTCGATATGGTGGGCAAAGATAAACCAGTTGATTCAAAGAGGGAAGTGACATGGTAAACCACAATCAAGGGCAGTGCTTTTGTCTGTGGGATTTTAGGCAGATTAAAAGGTTTGGTGCATTCATTCTAAACATTAGAGCATCTGGGAGGAATATATTTCATCACAATTAATTCTTCAGCCAGGAAGTAGGATTTTCAAAACCATAGCATTGAAACTGTCATGCATGTTCATGTCAAATGTCTAACACTATCTTTATTTTTCTTCTTTATGAAGATCTTTATATATCAATATAACTTTTTTGTAAAACTTATTTCCCTTCTCTGGTTTCTTTCTATATACTGCAGAAGAGATTGGGAGACCAGGGTGGCAGAAGGCAGAGCATTTTGTGTGATGGGACAGATTAAGAGGTGGTTTTTTTTTTCTTGTGGAGAAATAAGCACTGAGGCTTGAAACAGGAGCCAAGGAGATTATAAATGTTGATAGTAAATTGTATGTTGACAATAATTATCTCAATCTGCAAATCAGAACTATCAGACTAAATGTACGTAGTAGTCATAGCCATAGTAGTCATAGCCTACTGACCTGATTATGGTGCTGTCTGGCCCTCTACCTATTCTTCGTCTCTTCTCTTACACTTATCTTACAAGCTCAAAAGGTCAAGGACCATATTCTTGCTCTTTGTACTGGCTCAGCACTAGATCTAGTAATTGCTACAGTAAAACAAATATGAATAAAAACATATAATACCTAAGATTTCAGTTCAGGTGTACAGCAATTTTCCTGACACCTTAGGTGTGAATTAATATGAAAAGGAGAGCAGCAATGGGTTGAGCTGGAGATATGTTACTAGAACACACTGGCTGGGAAAATGTGAGGAAAGCTCCTCTTGTTGCCCAATTTGGGGCATGTGTCTGGGTGTAGGAACAGGAATTCAACCTCATAGACATCCTCCCACACTAGAGTTTACACTGTTGTTAATGTTTTATGATAGCGTTTATGAGACTGAGTATGAATCTTTGAAGCGCAATGAAGGCAAAGAGATCTAGAATGATAAAAATTTAAAGTGTTTTAGAAGTTTCTTTGATTGAGCTTGGTTTTCTGCTCATCTTTGAATAACTGCCCTCTAATTATTGTAATTGTTCAGAGCTAGGGAGGACTACAGGAGTTTAGAGTAAAAATGAGATGAAAAGCATTCTTGTGGTATCTAATGAGGGCTGTGAAGATACACTGTGAGATTCTAAAACATTTTTTTTAGATATGTTAAAGGCAAACTTATCAGTGCGTTTAAAAAACAAACAAAGGCTGGAGCTGGAGATAGAAATGGCATTCTAAAACACTCAAAAGCCTGCAATTTTTTCCCTTTCCCCTATTTGCTAGAACAGAATTTATTGCCTTTTGCTTAGAGTAATGTTTTTTATTGATACAAAACTCAGGTCTTAAATAGGATCATTGCATTCTGCTTTTCCTGTCAGAGAACATTATGCACTCTTGCAGGGCGGGTTAATACACCCTGGTCAATGGCACAAATACTTGCTCTTTTAGTAACAAGACACCTGTTTTAGGAGCAAAAGGATAAATACAGCGTGAACTGATGGAGTCTCCTTTGGACACTTGACTAGGCACAACTGGGATCACACATGGGGAGAGAAAGGTCACTGACAGTGGTGTGGTCTTTCTCACAGAAGGCTTCAGTTAAAATTCTAATCCAGTGACTTTTTTCCCTGACTTTCTTTTATGTTTAATCCCATTAGGATATTCAGGTTTCACTGCAAGATGATACTATGAGGAAGGTTACAATAAAAAGACAGAGTGTGGGATGTTGTTTCCAGTCTTCTAACAATTCTCATGCAGTTGAATAATCCTGGATTAATTTCAAGGCTGTTGAGTTAAGGACTGTGTGGTTCCAGCCCCTAAAAATATTGTCGCCTCTACTTTTTGATAGCAGCTATTATACCCGCATTAAAACCACAGTGGTAGGGGATAACAGCATAGCACCTTCAGCAGCTCTGACTGCCTTTCATTGCGTGTTCTGCACTCTGACAGTATTGCTAGGGCTGCAGGTGGGCAGGTTATTGGTTTGTGCTTTAACTTAATTTTGTGCAACTGTTGACAATATTCAAATTAAGTCTCCTTGAGAGAAGTGGTGCTATTTCATTATCACCTCTGAAGTTGTGATACCAAGATAGGCAGAATACAAAGCAAGCAGCAAAAAACAGCGAGCTCTTAAGACAAGGGTATCAGCATTATCCTCACGTGAAGGATCCCAGACTACAAACACACTGTCATAAAGGACAAAATATTTTCTTAATTCTTGCACTGCCCATTATCTTTCAAATGCAAACAGATTTATCTGTGCCTCACTTAAAATGTGTGGATGCTACCTCTTTGTTAATCTTTGCCTAGTTGCAATCATGGAAAGTAACTGGTGATGTGCTTAGAGAATCTCGTTTGACACTGTGAACTTTTGTACCTATGGTGTCCTGCTGCCCCATGTTTTGGGTTTTGGTTTTGTTTTTTTGGTTTGGTGTTTTGGGTTTTTTTTTTGTATTTTAGTAATACAGTTATTTATTTGTTTTTGCGTTTGCATTGTGAGTGATGGATAGCTAGTATTATATTTTAGAGCCATAGCATGTATCATTCTCTTTGTCTGTGTATTTGCAAAAATGTGCAAAACCACTTTCCAGAATCAGTGCCGTGGGCTGATGCTCTGGCTCTCCAAAGCTTTCTCAGGTCTGAGAGGATGGACTTATAGAACAGCTTTGAAAACATTCCTGATTTTTATAGAACACCCTATTCTTAAGTACTATTATCTCTTACATTTTTATAAACCCTTTTATCACATTAATTTCCTAGAGTCCAGACAGCATAAGAAGTCCAACAGAGCTGATAATGAAATACTGGTATAGCACTGCTGACTGCGTAACACTAAATGGCTGCAATGCAGCTGGCAACAAGATGTCAGCGGCAAGATGTTGATTGCTCTTTCTGTCTACTAGACTTCCATTGATGAAAAAGCAACTAAGACCTAGGACTAATATAACAGCTATATTTAACTTTACTATTGTCTTTGAGGGATAGAGATTCTCTTTCAGAAAGGAAGAAGCCTTTTATAAAAAAACAACAAAGTAATTTCATTCTTTTGCTATGTGAGATATGAGACTACTTATATTTTTTCAGCTCAAGTTATAAATTTCCCAAGGAAAATAAAATGTTTTTACTTTATTTTAAACTGTGTGCTATTACAGTTACAATGTCTTTCATACCAGACAGTACAAGTAAAAACTGTCAATTATAGAAACATAAATTAACCCTTTGCCTACTGCTTTCATGCAAAGATTTCAAAGCACCTTCAAAATATTAAATAATGTCCATAAAATAGAAAGGGGGGAAAAAAAAAAAAAGCTTATGAGAGAGACAAAGAGCTTATCCTGTAGCAGGACAGGCCTGAAGCACAGTAGTCTCTTCTGCATTTCCCATTAGCTGCATTAGATTCAGTGTGAGCCCCGTTACAAACCACCCATCCCTTCTGTCCTTAGGACATTTCAGACATCATATGCAGGCTCTTAGGTTTTGCAGTGCTTGTCTGCAGCAGCATCTAACCTTCTTGGCAGTTCTGGGTTTAAGTGTCTTGCTGGAAAACACAGAAGAAGTGCATCTCTGGAACGGAATATACAGCCTCATTATATCAGCAACCAGACTGTATCTTATTTGCAAAGTTAGCTTACTTCCCTTTCAGAGAATAAAAGAATATCCATTATAAGAGCAATCATGCATTGCATTCTTTAGTCTTCTCAGATCCAGAGCTGGTGAGAATTTTTTCAGTCGTTTTGAGTTTCAGAAAACAAATAATGCCCCAAAATTAAAAAAAAAAATAGTTTGAGTCCATTTTTTTTTCTTTTTCTGTTTTGTTAAAGCTTTCTGATTATGGAAAAAAAATTAAAGAAAAGCATATGCTTTCTTCAAAAGAAGATATTTGGATTATTTGATTAAAAGATATTTAAATTCAAAATTTACATTGGCATAAGTGTTAAATTAGAGATTTTAGCTAGTGTGCAGTCCAGGATGCTGACTCTGCTTTCCAGGAGGGAGTGGCTGGGACAAGCAAAAAGCCCACTCATTATTAGATCTGAAATACTCAAGCCTATACTCTAAATTTTTCTTCAGAAACATTGGTGAGAGCATAGTATGACAGTCGTTTTTTCCAGGAGCAATGCCAACTTAAGCATCCTCTTCCCTACCTGCAGCTACTTGTGAACCAGATGGGAGAACATTTTTTTTTTTTTCTTTTATGGACTAGTTTCTAGGATAAGGTTTCCAATCTCTCTGTGTGAACACAAGGGAAAGGGTAGGGGCAGGGGCAGGACTGAGCAGCTGGGCACAGAAGGGTGGTGGTGGGTGCTGCTTAGGGCAGCTTTTGCTCCCTTTGTGAAAGAAATTCGCATCGAGATTGGGTTTAAAGCTCTTGTGAGTGCATAGTTATAGCTGTGCAGAAAAAAGCAGAGAGCTGGTTCTAAATGAGCAGGAGCTTCATGTTCAGAAATAGTAGAAGTGATTTATGGGTGAAAACACACAAAACACTAGAAGCATATTTGCATTGCTACTAATCTGTTAAATAAAGCTTGAATTATTTTAGATTTTGTGTGCCTGCAACCCACTCACCAGGACAGACAAAGCAGTGTTCCCACAACCTTGAGGAGGAAAGATGTAGCAAACTGAATACATTGTTAGATTGGAGGCATTTCAGATGAAAGCCACAAAACGATTAGAGAGCTAGGACAGAGAAACTGCCATGAAAAGAAAGGTGAGGGCTTATATCTTCAACTGCTGTATGTCAACATGGTTCAATTAATTCCCAGGGAGCAATTCCAAATTACGCTGGTGGAGTACCTGTCCTGACAGAAACATGTGGCTAAATTCTCTTCTGTTATATACGCCAGGAAGTCCTAGGAGTGAATTCACTTGCATAAAACTGCTGAGATTGTTAGTAATTTTCCTAAATATTCACGGTCAAATGACAGCTCAGGAAAACCTAAAAACTGTTTTAAGGGGTTTAAAAGTATTTAGAGATCAAGAGGCCTATAATCACCATTCACTGTAAGTATAAAGTGAACAAGCATCTAGATCTAATAACACAACTTGGTGGTCCTAAGTATATTTATGAAGATAGAGAAGGTAGAGGTGTACACAATAAATTCAGTGAGGTAATCTGCAAGTAGAGGGTTAATTTCTGTGTGTATCTCAGAACAAAATGTTTTGTCAAGTCAGTATATTCTGGCTTTGTCAACCATTGGGGGAGAGAAGGCTTGCCACGTTTTCTTAATTATAACAAAGACTTTTGTGCTGATTTAAAGCATTGCTTTGTAGATGAGTCAGAGGAACAATTAACCGTTGTGATGGATCTTTACATTTATGCTGGTCTGTGCTGAACTCCTTTTGGATCTCAGGGTCAGAAATGTAGCTGTTAGGCTGGCATCTTGGTCAGCAGCCAGTATCTGCTTGCCTTAAGGAAAGGTCTCAAAACCTCAACAGAGCATAGATCAGTCCTTTGGGGGAATTAACGTAACGATCTTGGTTTTGTCTAGAAATCAAACACTTCTTTCACCTACACAGTTGACTTCATACATAGTCTGCACTGTTATCTGGTAGTCACGGGTTCCTGCAGTCACTGTTCACTGTTAGGCATCTGCTGGGCTCTGAATAAGCCATAGAGAGAAAATGGGCACAACTGGGGCATAAGGTGGGAACAACCAGCAAAAGAATGAGTTTGGCTGTGCTTCTACTTAGGCATCTCTTTCTCTAAGCATGGAATGAAAATTTGCTTTACAATTTTGTCCTGTATCTCCAGTAGGCTGTGCCTGACTAGGACCACCATCATACTTTCCAGCATTTTGGGGGTGCCACATTACAGAGCCCAAACTTTGAGGCTCAGGTCCATGTTGGGTCCAGATGCCTAGAGAAAAGCATATAGTCTTCCACTTTACTGCATTTTGCTTGCACTCCTAATTTTATATTACTTGTGCTTAGTCTTCTCTATATTGCTAAGTTTCCTGTTTAACATGTGATGCAAGATTAATACCAGATGGCCTCCAGGAGACATCTCCAGAAGTATCAGGCAGAGACTGAAGAGAGCGGATGTTTCCATGTGGCAGCTACATTTGTCATTATTACGGTGCATTGTACATGGGAAATGGTGTGTTACAGAGATCACCGATGGATAACTTGCCACCAGTGCTTTGAGACAATCCATGTGAATGCTGATTCAGTGATTCAACAATTTTAAGCCAATAATGACTGAGATGACACCAATGAACTCATTTTGTTTATGATCATTAGCCAGAGGAAGTATTCGGTTACTACAATAATTAGACCCTGAAGAGACAGAATTTTTTAGGCAGCTTTCAGCCTTCATTTTTCCTATGCTCCTTTTCCTTGGGCAGCACTCTTGTAGTTATGAACTTCTTAAATCAGGAATGATATCACTCTTCATCACCACTGAATTTACTGATACCAGCTAGTGTTTTTTATAGCACCTCCTATCTCAGCAATGGGAAATTCCTTTCTCTCTTCTGTAGGTTTTCAGTTTAGCACAGTGCTCCCAGGAACATCTCACCTCCTAGACACTCAGTTAAGTGACTCCTGACTTGAACAGTTATTTTGCTATTCTGCTGCCTTGGAAAAATGTCATTGGTATATCATTATGTGAGGAACAAAACCATAGAAGACAAACCTCAGCGACCTGACAGAGCAATTCCCTTCTCTTATGTGTTCAGGCTGTTCTTCCCCTTCATACAATTACGGATGTCATCCCATGGGTGTGCATGAGACATTAAAGATACAGAAGATGAAAATGTCTGTCCAGGAACCAGCCAAGCAGAAACTCGTACTTACATGACTACAAATGCTAGGGAGTCAAATTATGACCTGTATGATTGCAACTGGTGAATAAGGTCCTAACTGGTGCTGGTGGGCTACATGATTAGATGTTGCAGCTTGACAGATACCTGTGCTGCAGGATGAGGAGATACTGAGACAGACACAGGGCTGTGGATGCAGATTCTGTAGACACAGTGCTATCTCTGAGCCATCAAGGACTGCTAGTACAGACTGGACTAGACCCAGGTTTTTCTGATTCTTTGCCTTTAACCACAGGATTGAAATATCTTTTTAAATAATAGCAGTGAACTGTTGTGGGTGGCTGTGAAAGGAGACAGACAACAGTAAATGCTGGGTAGGCAATTGAGCTCCTGGAAAAACACTGTTCTGGACTGGAAAAAACACTGGAAAAGCTTATCAGAAAATATGTTTTTATATAATTCTTGTTAGTTATGGGGGTTTTGTTTGTGCTAAGTTATCAGGCAATCATCCCACATGTTTAGAATAGATTTTCGCTTACGCTCCTTTTCTTCTCTTATTTTGGATTATTTCAATATAATACAGACCCAGTAACAGCACTGGAATCAATTACATTTTGCTGGAAAACTGGTAGCAGTAAATTCTGCAGAAGACTCCACGTAGCACAGACTTCTTTGTGCTTATTCTTGTTTCCTCTCCCTGGCCCTCGGGATTTCCTCCATGCATTTCTGCATTGTGGCCCCACTTGGGCAGGACAGGTAGAGCTTGCCGGACAGACGGTTAGAGCCCTTTAGGGAAAAGAGGGAGCCACGTGCTTGAATCGCCTCAGCCTGAGGCCAGCCTAGAGGCTGAGTGCTTGGGTGGATTCTGACCCAGCCTAAGTGCAGAAAAGTTGGTTCCTTCTGGCTGCCCCTTCCTACCAGAGGACACCGCTGGAGCCGGACCCTGGGCAGGCAGAGGCAGCTCCTCACATGCAGCCCTGAGCCAGGTGCTCTTGAGACATACCCTGTGTACTGTACTAATGATACGACCTCGTGAAGGCACCTGAGATCTCTGAAGAGGAACAGATGATGTACTTGGGGACTCTCAGTCACCCCCTAACAGCTGTTGGTTTTCCTTGATTCCACAGAGAAGCAAGCGTAGGCCATCTCAGTCACCCTAGTGGGCCAAGCTCTTGCTTTTCAGGCCTTGCATTGCCTACATTAACTGTGTTAAATTAGGGAGTCAGAGCGTAGCTCACAATTTTTCTATGCTTTTATTTCCAACTGCGCAATATCAGGATATAAGGATTAACTCCCCAGTAAAGTGTAAAGTCTTACAAGTCTTTGGATGAGCCATGAAAGTATGTGAACTGCAAAGTATGAGTTAAGCAGTTCTCCTTTATGAGCTCCAGGAAGTGCAATTACACATTTAAAAGTACAATAATAGAAGGGGGTGGGGAGGAAGAAAAGGTCATCCAAAGTTTCTGAAGCCTCGTTGAAATATTTAGCTTATGTTTTGGGTAAATAGCTGTGTAGTGTTTGCATTCTGTCAACGTACCTGATTCATGGAGAGAAAGTTCATTAATTAGAAATAACTTGCACCGCATGACAGCACATGAAGTGTTACAACCATGATCCCGCTGCCAGTTTATAAGTTGCGGACAAATCAGTACATGCATATGGGCAAAGTATTTGCAAAATACATGTTGCGCATGCAGCTTTTTTTATATAAATGGTCATTGCAGTTCGTACTGGAGCAAAAGTTATTGTTATAAGGTTAAACTTCAGTAGCTTTGAGAGACACGCCAGGGCTTTGTGGTGCCTTAGTTACATTTTTTTGTGAATGGTGGTATTTGCTAAATTGCTGACATGACAGCAGAGTGCTGTGGAACTACTTGTACTGGCTGTGAACAAGCTGGTGCAAGTACAGGGGACAAACAAGGTGCCACCGCTGCATGGCACCCAGGCCAGCCCAGCTCCACGTTAATGTGGTGTCACGGTTTCTGGTATCTGAGCTTATTCTGCCTGTGAGACTTTCTGTCATGCTCGTAGACATATCATGAGGGGTGCATGGCAAAACTGTCTAGAGCCAAATTTAGGGCACACAAAACTTTCATGTTGCTTAGTGCACAGCTGTGCAAGTACACCTCAGCTCTTCCAGTCCTGAGAATCTCCAAGCAGACTGTCATTTGGATTTCGTAACAGCTTCTGTACCCATTTTTGTGATGTATATAATAGTAAAAGAAGAGAAAAATATCCTTAATCCCTTTGAACAGGGAAAAGACTGCCTTTGACTTCAATGTACTTTGGATCTAACCTAACTAGACTTATTTTGTTAGCATGTGGGGTCAAAAAATGAGACTGCAGAAGAGAAAGTATGCACCTCCAGAAATACTAGCTGTGCTTTGATCAGCTCAGGTTTTGATGCTAGTGGAAATTACTGGTGACATTTTGCCATTAGAAAGCTGTAATGTGAAGTAGAGGGTACTAGTTGTTATGAAGATGTTGTAAGGGGAAGACTAATGAGTCATAGTAATGACTCCATAACTCTTCGTAGTAATTTGTAGTCTTTTAATGACAATTTTATAATTCTGGTTTGGTAAAATAACAGCGAAAAGGGCAGTTCTGCAAGTCAGCCATATGGTACAAGAGCACAATGGAGACTGAAGTGATTTATTGCTGCAGTGTAAAGGCTATCACCTCTGCCGGCTGTATGCTCCCAATGCATATTTGAAATTCAGATCATTTTCCCTGTGCATTATGTTGATACAGAGGATGTGACATGACTGAAATCCTGCTGTGGGTTTCATGATCTGGCATAGAGGCTTGATTGGTTTTGGTCTTACTGAAAGAGCCAAGGATGCTGTGGCACCAAGAGTGGCTAATTTACCAAGCTGCCACACAAAAGCCTGGAAATGGGATAATCCCATGTCTCAACAAATGCTTGAAACAAAACTGAGACCTGAAGGTTTTATCACAATATGGGGCAGTCCTTGCATTCTGGACCTGTCCCAGGTAAAGTGGAAAATTTGGTCACCCTTGTTTAGAAGCTTAAGGAATGGCGTGCTTCATGGGCTGGAAGTATTTAGCCTAATTCATGTCTCTAACGTCAGTCAGAAGTAGTTGTACCTAGGTCACAGAACCATAGTTTTTTCATAGTTTCATCTGTGAACACTTGTGGAAAGCCAGAATCCAACTTTCTTTCTCAAAGTTCAAGAGGCAAATAAGGAAATCAGTGTTCTTGATTATTTTACTTTGTTCCTCAGTAGTTTCTTCTTGTACAATGTTCTTAATTGAGATCCAAAACAGAAGGTTGTTTAATTTCTTAGCTGGGTAGTCAGATTTGTTTCTGTGTAGAGTTATAAATATGTGAAACAGTTTTTACTGTTTGAAAGAGTGCTGGTATTGGCCTATGTTGTACCTAAGAAAGATAGTGAAAGCTTATTGCATGGCTAATCATAGTTTAATTGGTCTGGTTTTGTGATTATTTAACAACTTGATAAAGAGCAGTAAAATGAATCATTGAGAAGTATTTACTGTGCAAGATGAGCCCGACACCAGAAGGACAAGGTCCTGCCAAAGTCAGGAAGCCAGACCTCCACTGCTCTTTTTCTTTTTGAAATCAAGGTAGATATAAAACACAACCAGCAATATAAGAAAAAAGGAGACTCAGATTTGATAAACTTCACTTTGTAAGTATCTTCACTGAGAAAATCAGCTTCACAGTATATATCCATTGCTATTTCTGCAGCTGTAAAATTGTCTGTATCCTACAGAGAGCTGTTACTCTCTTTACCTATTCCTCTACAGTTTGTGTTTCAAAGCTGAAATCCAGGACATTCACTATTGACAGTTCAATTACTGTATGCTTTTCAGTTCACCTCGTACACTGCGCTCAAATTCATCAGAAAATGTGAAATAGCCTGTTGAATTTTCCCCTTGATGACACCACAATAGATGTGAAAGAAGAGCCTTCAGCATGGGGCTTCCTAAGTGTTAACAGATCAGGAAAATTGGCAGCAACCGTTGTGCCGAGTATCATAATCTGCAAGAGGAGGGCCAGCAATTCCACAGTGATGAGAAGAGAGTGCTTGGTGTTTGAGCTGTGGTCGCATTTGCCTTTCAAGTCATTTGGGCCTCCGTAACACACTTTGTGGGAGAAGAAAGCTAATGCAGCTGCCTTTGCTAATCAGTCAGTATGACCCAGCCCCTCGGGGAGGCAGGCAAAGGCAGATACGCACTGAGACACACAATCCTTGCTGATTAACAGCAAAAGCTGGTAAAGTTACTCTCTAAGCCTGTCTGGCCCATCAGCTCCAGAAATGTAATTTAGATGATTATCTACATGCCCATTAAACTTTGTGACCCATCACTAGTCTGTTTGAAGTTTGCCTGCTTAAACTTGCTAATAGGAAGAATAGAAGGATTAACTCGGAGGTCATGAAATAAGAGAGCAGCAAAGAAGATGACAAAAGAGCAGAGGAAAACTTCCTACTGCATGCATTTGGTAAGGAGAAAGAACTACAGTACCACGATCATCTCAGCAGATAGTGTTACTTCATGAAGCAAGCGAGCCATCTGGAAATCAGGCCATTTAATACTTGCGTGTGTTTGTGCTTTCAACCTATTTTGTTTAGCTGCACAAATAAAATGTGCTACGTGTGTGATAAATGTTTTTGTTAGGTGCTTACAGAACATAATGTGATGTATAAAAGAGCATGGGACAACTCATGTATGATAAGTGTTTCTGATTTTGCTCAGGGTTATAGTCTGTAGATATAAACAAGGAAGTATTTAATTTAAATCAGTCACATCAGAATAGTCAGGTCAGAATCAAGGCCAGCCTTGTTCCCTGTAGGGTAAGAACCTCCAGCCATTACAGGTGCTTGTGAACTTAAAGATTATCAATGAAAAGCTTGCCCAGTGAATCTGTTTTTCAATTAGTCAAATTGAAATAAATATAAACATTTATAATGATCTGCATAAATTAGTCGCAGGATGTTGCAATAAAAATGGTGACAGGTTAAAGCAAAATTTGTTGAGAAAAGGTGGGGTTCACCGCAGAAAATGGAATGGAATACATGAGTAGCTCAGTAAGGGTGTCCTGGGGTCTGCCCAGTTACTGGAAGAAAATGAGCTTGAACTTTAAATTTGAGTCTGAAGGTCATTCACCTACTTTTGCATATACTGCCACCCTTGGAATAAATCCTTGCCCTTTTGCTAACCTACTTGCTGAAAAACATTGGTTGGGGGCATATTTCGCTGTATTTCAAAGACAAAAAAAACATTTCACTAGTGCTATGCCTGGGACCCTAGGGTTTGCAGTTTGAGATCTCTATAAAAAAATATTGTGGTCTACATTGCAATACTTTTGGTACAATAATTTATTTATGTGATTTTTGTTGATATAGTTATGATTAAATATAGTTCTGTTTCTTGTTTTATTGTGTTGAATTAAGCATATTTTTCAGCTGGAGTCTCTGTACATCTCCGACTCCTTTCATTTACATCCACAACTCTGAATGAGAGAGACAGCAAAATGCTAGTGGGGAAAAAACAGAACAGTATTCAGTGCTGGGGAAATTCAAGTCATGAGACTTCTAATTTTTTCAGTGATTTTTTTGTGGCTGATACTGGAAACTCAGGTACTTGCTGCTCTAAAGCTGATACCTGTACTTTGTAATAAAATGCGTCGATTTAAAAATTCCTCTGTAAGCATCAGACTGAAGCTGCCTTGCACCTTAATCTGGTTAAAAGTATTGAACATCAGTGCAAACCACAGTTGGGATCTTCAGTCTGAAACTGTTAGCCTTCACTTTTTGAGCACACTGGCAGTGGTTCTCACCTTGAAAAATATTTTTTCCCAAAAGTTTTAGGAAGGAAACAAACTTCTATTGCTCATCCAGAGTCTTCCACTGAGTGGCACGTGCTCAGCTGCTTGCAACCAGACTGCTTCAGAGGACAGAAGTTATTCATAAATCTCATTCCATTGGTGTTGTCTGAAAAATAAAGTAGATGCCAATATCTGCTGGGAAGCCTTGTAGAAAACAGATCAAAGGCTTCTGCAGTTTATTTAAGAAGGACCAGTTGTGAGTGGCTTAATGTCTGAGTGTGGCATGAAAAGTGAAACAGCCATGACAGTGAGCCACCATACACAGAAGTCCTCTGGGCTTTAGTAAAGAATTTGAGTAATATGTGGTACAGGTGGGCTGATGTCTCACCCTGTCATTCTGTTATTCCTTTGCTTCTAAATGAGCATTGCCCCCTCTGTCTAACCGTCTGAAAAACGGGCAAAATTCTTCTTAAAGCGATTGCAGAATAGAGCCTTCTTCACTTACACACAGTGACGTTCCCGCTGAAGATACGTTGTCTCCCCTAGGTCGTTTGGTTTAAAGGGTCTGTGAATCTGTGTAATTCACTTAACCTGTGGCCAGTGTTCTGGCTAGCGTTTTTGCTTTGAGAGTTTCTCACAATGAATCACACCCTTCAGTGAATCCCTGTTCCAGGTGTGAGAAACTGGCTTATTTTTCATTACAATAATCTGTTTTATTTACGCCTACCCCTCCTATGTCCTGCAGGATGCCTTGATTTATAAAACACTTGGAGACAGCTGCAACATCCGTCAGTTCTTACCAGTGGTAGGTTGGAATATAAATAGAGTCTGTGCTTTCCTATGGAACTATTGCTTTTATGTTTTAGGGATTTCTTTCATGTTCATTTTTGTCCCATTATTTTCTTCTTCCTTCAGACATTCTTCATGTGACTATGTTTTCAACATGTATGGTAAGGACAACAGCAAAAAAAAAAAAAAAAAAAAATCTTAAAACAACCCCAAAAGGGGTTAAAATTTTAAAGAAGTGGCTATGCTGGTATCTCAAGGTGGGCCCTACTCCTTAGTTCTCTGTTTATTGACCTCAGTGGGATACAAAGGCACAAGCCCTTTCCTGGCCATACCATGCTCTGCTGGGAGAAGTCTCTAGGACTGCTTCCAGTCGCTCAGAGCTCTTAGCCTGAGTTCCTCCAAGGAAAGGAAATGTTTCCGCAGGGAAGTTCCCAACTATTGCTTCTTTAGCAATGAAATAATTTTAGAAAAAGATCAAGGAACCTACTAGGAACTGCCATGTTTTTGAAAAGGATCCAAAGAGAAAGGGAGCAGGGATCAATTGCCTTGATATGTGCTTCTTGTCACATCAGAAACTCAGTATCACATCTCACCCCAAGCTGCTGATCCCAAAGAGACTGGGACTGCGCATATTTGCCAGTTCTGTTTAAGTTCTTAGTGTGCTGAATATCATTTTTACACCTTAATGCACCCAAGTGGCACTAGATACCTGTGTTTCAGTACCTGTACCAAACCCTTAATGTTTTTGTCTGGTCACCTGGTAGGTTAAGGTAATTCCCATGACCTGTTGTTGCTATATGATTTTCTTCTATGAAGTATGTTGTCACAACTCAAAAACCCTACCGATACTCCTTCTGATATCTGTCTCCATTGTGCTATACCTTTCCTGGTCCAACAACCTAGTGTCTTTCATGGTATTGAGCTACAGACGAAAACAAAAAAAAAAAAAGGATTGGAAAAAAAATTGCTTGAGGATTTGTCCTCTTTTAATTAAAATAAAAACAGTCCTAAATAAAATTATTATGTAGCTTGCCATAATAGCATTATCAAGAGACGCAATGCTTGACAGAAAGGTTGCACAATTTTTGTTTAGTGGTTGCTGATGCTTTTTTTTTGAGACAGATGTTTGACACCTCAGAATTTTATTGTGAGAGTGGGTGGATGTGATGGAAATTGGTTATGGTGTTACCAAAAATCTCTAAGAGCTGCCAAGTAAATTCTAGGGAAAAGGGAATGCTAATAGAATGCAGGAGCTGAACAACGGTATGGTGACAGCAAAAAGACACAGAAAATACTTGAGGAGAGCTCTAATCCCCATGGCTTGATGAGGTTTCAGAGGGAAAACATGAAGATTTAGTGCATTTTTCTGCACGCTTAACTTCACACACTGTGGACATTTCCACTGAAGTCAGTGGGATAACTTGTTCTGAATAATACCATATGTCTCCATCTTTGCAGGCCCAAAGTCTTAAGCAGAATTTATTAAGCCTGGGATGTATATAATTGTATCCATGTTCACATTTGTCCAGTGCTAAAACAGGACAGTCAGTACTTACATATTCCTAAAACAGAAACATATTCAAAGTGCCTATCAATGCTCATGACTTTTGTCTTCTAATTCTTTTTGCTCTTTTTCATGATGACATGCTTTGATATTTATGAAAAATGACCCTGTTCTTTAGATAGGAAAAAATATTTCCTCTATATGCTCTGTTTCAGTTTTATGTGAATTATTACATTAGTAATTCAAAGAAGCAGATTCACTGATTACACAGAGCCGTTGATAAATATCAAGGAGTTGCTTATACATATATGGGGCCTGAATCCTTGCTTCTGAACTAGTTTTGCACTGGGATTTCCTGAAGTCTGTACAAATTGGTGGACCATAATAATCTGCTAGAATAATCAGAACTAACAAAGAAAGAATATATCCTCTTATTCTTTCTTTCTTTCTTTCTTTTTGTCTTTCTGTATCTCTATCTGTCTAAATGTCCATCAGTAGCATTTGGTCACTTTGTTTGGGCAAATGTTCATGAAAAATGTCTGCTAGGTCCACCACTGATGTCCCTTTCACAATGAAAAGAATGCTAGTCTGCATTGGCTGGTAAAGTAATAAAGTTTGAGCAAATGTTTTTGGGGAAAACGGGTCAAAGGCATGTAATTGCAGAAAGTACCTCTAGTGGATTTACAGTGTGTGGGTCCTCAATTCCCACTCGGCCAGAGTCTTGGTAAGTAGGACAAGTAATCAAAGAACAGAGAGAAAACTAACTTTGTATGTTTTGTGCTGGAGTGACTGAGCTTTATCTTGTAAGCATCATAGCTGGGTAACTACTCAGACCTCAGGTTGTGAATATCTTTTCCACTCATTTCATAGAATCAGAGAACCTTAGAATGGTTTGGGTTGGAACGGACCTTAGAGATTGTCTAGGTCCAAACCTCTGCCATGGGCAGGGACACCTTCCACTACACCAGGTTGCTCAAAGCCCCATCCAACCTGACCTTGAACACCTCCAGGGACAGGGCATCCGCAACTTCTCTGGGCAACCTGTTCCAATGCCTCACCACCCTCACAGTGAAGAATTTCTTTGTTATATCTAATCTAAATGTACTCTCTTTCAGTTTAAAGCCATTACTGCTTGTCCTATCTTTGCACGCCCTTGTAAAAAGTCCCTCTCCAGCTTTCTTGTAGGCCCCCTTCAGGTACTGCAAGGCTGCAATAAGGTCTCCCAGGAGCATTTTCTTCTCCAGGCTGAACAACCCCAACTCTCTCAGCCTGTCTTCATAGGAGAGGCGATCCAGCCCTCGCATGACCTTCCTCTGGACTCGCTCCAGCAGGTCCATGTCCTTCTTATGTTGGGGGCCCCAAAGCTAAACAGAGTAACAAAGTACTCAACTAGCTATAGTTACCTTGAACGTACATTTAAAATTTCTCCCTAAAAATATTTGCCAGCAGTGTTAAATCAAATGCTTTCAAGTATTATGTAGCTGTGTTACTCAAGACAAAAAAGTATATTCAATGACACCTTTACCTGATCAAGTGATAACTGAAGCATTTCTTTTTTATTTTATTTTATAGTGAAATGCCTTAAAATATTATATGGTGCACATTATGTATTTTGGCAGATAGGATTTTATGTTCTTCCTTTCCTAAGTTCATTGGTCAACACAGAGCTTTGATTTATCAAAAATCTGCAAGGTATTAATTTTTGTTATCAAATCAACCATTCCTCTTACTGTTCCCTTTTGTTTGCAGTTCAGTACTTTAAGTGTTCCCTCTGCCAAACCTTTGTATTCTTTGCACTGCATGAGTTGACAAGCCTAACCTAGGAGTAAACACAACGCCTGGAATCCTCTAGCTGATTGTGCAATGAGAGCAGGAGCTAAAGTGAGGTCTTCAGGAGGATCTGGAAATCCCACAATAGAACTTGAGAAAAAAAAATGCAGCAAAAATTCTGTATTTGTAGTTGATCTTAGGAAAACATCAAAAAAGTGCAGATACAGGATGCAGGACTCTCTTTTAATCTCCGCATTGAAATCTTAGGGCATGACTTTTCCATTCTTTAAAGGGTGTGGAATGATTTAGAGGAGTTGTTTTTTTAAGCTAAAATTCAAATCTTGTGGCTGAAAACTTGAAATCTAAATGAAAACTATCGGCAGGGCCAGTCGTAAGCAGAGTGTCTGCCTATGGATGTACAAGATCTGCAGTATGCATACTGTATACCACTAAACAAATGGCAGGAACATATGACTGAAGAATTTATTTGTGTTTCAGTAACCTTGAGATCAAAATACTCTAGATGGGTTACAGTGACCAAAGGAGAGTACTACAGTTGTCTCTACAAGCAGAAAATTCACTGAACAGAATGGCCATGTGAGAACAACATCTACAGCGCTAGATCTCAGTCCCTGGCAGGTGCACTTAACGCTGGTATTTCAGTATTTTATTTCTGGTATTCAAAGCTTCTTGTCTGTGATAACCTCTGCCACTGCTGCTCCTTATTCACTCTTTCACTGCAGTGTTTGGACTGCTGCAGAGCATTGGAGAAACTAAAGCTCATGTTGAGAGCAAAACTAAAAGAATCAAATTAATAACAGTACAAGATTTTGGTACTTTGTTTCTCCTGCCTGCAGTTTTATAGGACTTAAATTTTCTTCTCTCTTTCTCCCTCCTTTTTCCTTTCAACTTTCTCACTTTTCTCATTTCCTTTGAGAATTCTGCCGTATCTTGTTAGGAGGATGTAAACTGGTGGAGGGAATGAGGTTGCAATTTGCTCTGAATGAGCTGATGCTCCCAGTCATCCACCCCCCTTAGGGAGTGAGTACAACATTCACCAGCTCCGTCACTGGGAAGGTTCACACACAGCTTTCAATCTCACGAGCCTGCCAGTTCCCCAGTGGTAAGAGGAAAGTAGGTGTCAGAAAAACTTTCAAACTTGCAAATAAATTGGCTGTGTCCCAAGCAGAGCTGGAAAATGAAGGCAAGAGACTGTAAGGTCATCTAGGTCAGGTGCTGAAGCCCAGAATAGGGTGGACACCTGCGCTCACGTCCTTTTTCCCTGGTTGCAAACAGGGTTACTGCACTCTTCAATACCGCACCAAACCACTGAGCACATTAGGGGCTGTTGGTGAACTGCGTACCAAGGCCTTTGGGAGCCGGGATGTAGGGAGATGGTCTGTGAATCCTTGGCTGGGCGGGTACATCAGTTGTCCAGTTTGCCGGATGGCGCAGACAGTACTTGGGCAGGGGAAGCTCTTCTGCTTCCTTGCACCTGAGCCCCGGGAGAGCTCCTCCACCGTCTGTTTGGCAGCTTGCTAAGACTCAGCCCACTCTCTCCTGATAAAGATAGAGAAAATGCACTGTAAGCTTTTAGAACCAGGCAATTCCCAGTACTGCTTGCTCTCACATACAGACAGAGAGCAGCTGGCGTTACAAGGCAATCCTACCCCAAAAAAAACCTTTAAGAGGAAAATGCAAGAGACATCCGTACTGAAGGCATCAGCTAAACAGCAAGCAAAGCACTGTAGATCACAGCAGGAGAAACTTGCGTGTTTTTTGGTTTGTTTTTTTTTCTTTTAAAGAGTTTGTGCTGAAGGATGAGTGAGTGCTTGGCTCACAGAACCTCAACCCTCTTCAGTCCCTTTGAATTACACTTTTGCATGTACTGTTTTCAATTCTGCGCTTGGCTTTGGCCACACATTTCAAGATTTGGCCACATGACTAGGATGCATTTTCAAAACCAATAATAAACATCCAGAAATCTTTTGGAAATGTGTGATGACTAGCACATATTCCAAATGACATGAAGGCAAATTCAGGCTGTGAGACATGGGGCCCTGAAACTTCCAGCAGAGGAGCCGACACCAAACTACATGAAATATTTGCATGTCAAAGAAAGGAAAGTGTTAGGAGAATGGCAACACAGGAGGGGCTTGACACAGTTTATATTCTTTATTTTACTTATATTCATGCATTTCTTTTCAGATAGATCACATGCTTACTGTTGATATTATGAAACAGTTTACTGTAATCAGTAATAAACTTGCATTTTTTTTTCTTAAGCTGTTTTATATATTTTATATTTTATTGTTGCAAATGAGGACTGAGCTCGCATTCAGCCGTTGCTGTGCCAGTCTGGCAAAACCCCACCGAAGTAACTGAAGCTTTTGTAACTGAGTACAGACTGTAGGCTTGTGCGTTTTGCACAGCATCTGGAACCTTTGGTGGATCAGAGCCAAAACCGTAACTCATTGTTATGGCTCTGATTATGTGATGATTTTATGACATATAATATCCCATTTTCTTAGTAGCAGCCTTTAAAATGCAGACCTCTGGGTACTGATATATTTCTGCCCCTAACTTTTGTTTGTTGCTAGCTTGAGCAAGGGTATTATAAGACCAGGTAAAATGTATTTATTAGACTTTGAATCCAGTGCTTGAGTGTGACAAACACCTAACACATTACATAAGCAGTTCAGGCATTCAAGTCAGCTTCCAAAACAGGACTGAGGGCATCGTAACACACCTGACCTTAAGTCAGAGAGAATCATGGAGGACCGAACCATTCATTCACTGTCTGAAAGACTGAGATACTTCCCTTACTCATATAATTTGCCTGGGAATCTCAGAATTCCCATTTGAGGTGGGCCTGTGTGAACCTCATGAGGTTCAACAAGGCCAAGTGCAAGGTCCTGCACCTGGGTCAGGGTAACCCCCAGTATCAGTACAGGCTGGGGGAAGAAAGGATTGAGAGCAGCCCTGCCAAGAGGGACTTAGGGGTGCTGGTGGATGAAAAGCTGGACATGAGCCAGCAATGTGCGCTGGCAGCCCAGAAGGCCAACCGTACTCTGGGCTGCATCGGGAGAAGCGTGGCCAGCAGGGCGAGGGGAGTGATTCTGCCCCTCTACTCTGCTCTGGTGAGACCTCACCTGGAGCCCTGCGTCCAGCTCTGGAGCCCTCA
>NW_009259596.1:1248889-1302293 GCF_000687185.1 Egretta garzetta
TGGACGGGGCTCTGAGCAACCTGATCTAGTTAGCGGTGTCCCTGCTCACTGCAGGGGGGTTGGACTAGATGACCTCTGGGGGTCCCTTCCAACCCAAAACATTCTATGATTCTATGATTCTATGAGTCTATGAAATGAGCACCCCAGAAAAAATGGAATGAAACAAGTTGAATAACTTTTTTTTTATTATCCCTCTGGCTGTCTTTAGGAGTATAAACAAACTTAACAGATATTTGCTGCTTTGAATGTTTGCAGTGCTAACCCTAGGTCTGAAACAGGATCATTTATTTTTATTTGATATGTATTTTTTGGTACTTTGATTTTCAGAAATTCTCCACCAAATTTCACATTTGAATTATTGTATGTAACTAAATATTCTATTAACAAACTAAATATTCTATTAAAGGAATCATGGACTAAATCAAAATAGGCGTTCAATGGAAGGCATAAGAACCCCTTGACATCTTCTACAATCTTCTACAATAAAAAGTGAATAATTCCTTTGGAAATCAATTGATGTATGTGATAATTAAGATCAGAAATACTGATTCATTTTCTGTTCAGGCTTTCATTTTTTCTGCACCTACTTTGGCTATTAGATCTAAAGAGACTTTTTTGAAGGCTGGTTCAGCAAAAAAAAAAAGGATGAGCAGGTTCCTTTGTGGATTTTGTTTTTTAATAAAATTAAACTTCAACCCAAACCTTCCTGTTTCTTCCTCCAGTCTTACCCCAAAATAAAAAGAGTAGCAGCTCCCAGCTTCTTTGTCTTCTGCCTCTGACCCAGTGGTTTCCTATCTATCTTCCTTCTTTTGAATTACCTTATCCTGTTTACAGAATCACAGAATCACAAGGGTTGGAAGGGACCTCCAGAGAACATCTAGTCCAACCCCCCTGCTAAAGCAGGTTCTCCTACAGCATGTTACACAGGACTTCATCCAGGTGGGCTTTGAATATCTCCAGAGAAGGAGACTCCACAGCCCCCTGGGCAGCCTGTTCCAGTGCTCCGTCACCCTCAGAGTAAAGAAGTTTTTCCTCATATTCAACTGAAACCTCTTACGTTTCAGTTTGTACCCATTGCCCCTTGTCCTGCCACTGAGCACCACTGAGAAGAATCTGGATCCGTCCTCGTGACATCCACCCTTAAGATATTTGTATGTGTTGATGATGTCCCCTCTCAGTCTTCTCCAGGCTGAACAAGCCCAACTCTCTCAGCCTTTCCTCACAGGGGAGATGCTCCAGTCCCTTTATCATCCTAGTTGCCCTCCTCTGGACTCTCTCTAGGAGTTCCTCATCTTTCTTGAACTGGGGAGCCCAGAGCTGGACACAGTACTCCAGGTGGGCTCTCACCAGGGCAGAGTAGAGGGGGATGATAACCTCCCTCGACCTGCTGGCCACACTCCTCTTAATGCACCCCAGAATACCATTGGCCTTCTTGGCAACAAGGGCACACTTCTGGCTCATGGTCAGCTTGTCATCCACCAGGACTCCCAGGTCCCTCTCAGCAGGGCTGCCTTCCAGCAGGTCAGCCCTCAGCCTGTACTGGTGCATGGGGTTCAACCTCCCCAGGTGCAGCACTCGACAACACTGTTGTTCCCAATCTGTCCCAGGTTCTTCTCTAAGTATATCAAAACAGATTTTTACTCTTAAAGCCCTTTTCTCTGATGGGAGAGAAGAATTGGCTTTCTGGCCTATAGTTTATTTAATGCTTTTTTGGTGAGGTGAGGTTCAGATGGTCTGAATGCATGATGCTGTGTCCTCTTGATGGCTGTTACCCTTCATGAGACGTGTGGCACAACCTTAAATACTTCTAGTAACTCCTGCTGATGGCCTTAATGGTTCCTTCTGAATCATATTCTGGTGATCATCCTGGATCAAAATATGTAAGTGACTCATCAGTTATCAGAGAAGTGTTCTATTACTAGTTTATGGAACTAAGTTCTCCACAGCCCCTATTGGTATAGTTGACCTAAGGCAACAGCATCTGTAATTTGAGCTCTTATATAGCTGGATGATGGATTGATGTACAAAAAGATGGTTCCCTGTTACCTTAAATATCATGCGATCCTAACTTCCCAGTCATGGAGAATTCCACCTATTTGGGACTTTATCCAAGGCAAAATATTTGCAGTATCAGGCAGATGTTAAAATTTGTAATTATCTTTTGGACTAAACAGCCAGTGAAGGACATTGATCGCAGATGGAGGCTCCAAGAAGGAATTTCAGACAAAACTGGATTACTGAGAAGGTTCTGTAGGTTGTTCATTCCAGAAGAGGTTCAAATGCTTCACTGGGACACCTTTGACTAGAGGTGTGTTAACCAAACAGTGGGATGCACCAGCTCTCTGCTATATCACTTTCAGTTGCCGCCAGTCAACTGTCTGGTACTGGCTCCTCAGCAGAGGTCCAGCCACTTCTTGTATAAATGTTCCTAGGCTATTTCAAATTAAAGTTAACGAGTTTTTCTAGATGGTAGTATCTGAAATTTAAATTATTTAGGAGCCCTCAAAAAATGAGTTATCACATCTCTGCCTGCTTTGAGCCTCCTAAAGTCTGTTCCAATCTAAATTATTCTGTGAATCCATGCGTTTAAAGTCCATGACACTTAGTTGAGTGCAAAGGCTGTTCAGAGTACCTCAGATACATGGATCACTCCACAATTCTGTGAAGTACACTGGACACCTTTCAAGCCAGAATCCATCCCATAATACATTCATTTTTCTGTTGTGTTTTTCCCCTTCAAAACTCTGAGTTCTCTATAGTGTGCTAATGCCTGTCCTTTTTTTTTTAACCATTACTTAGCCAGGGGCAGGGGATGTGGTCAGACACTGCTTCTTTCCTTCTTTTATTCCTGTGAATACAGCTTTTCTCACCACCTTTGGGTGTGTGCCCCATGGAGCAGAGCAGAGAGTACTTCCACTGCATCTAGCAGAATTTCTCCTGTCTTCAGAGCTCTGAGCTGACTGTAGCTCTTCCACTTGGCTAAATACCACAAATACTACTTTGTGCCTGCCAGTTGGAAATCAGGCATACAAGTGGATATAACCAATTAGCAGGGACCCTAGTTCTAGTTGGGGGCTGGATTTGCTAGGTATGTACCCTACACATGACTGCAGCTACGTTTCAACCTCAACCTTCCGTACTGTAAGGCAGAAGCATTGTCTGCTGAGCCAGACTGCAGCTCCCCACTCACCAGGCTAGAAGCCGTGCCAAGTTTGCCTTAATGTGAAGCAAAATATTAAACAGGATATATCCTAGTACTTTCATACAGGCTAGTTCAACAGAGGAGAGGAAGCACATTCACCAATATTGTTTTTCTACTCTTATACATTTTAGTTCTTAAAAATTCCCATTTGTAGTTCTGTAAACCACTGTTTATTTCCATCACATTCAAATTAAAAAATCTCATCTTGCTTCTCTACCATTACTCTGACTTTTTGAAGGAGAGAGTTCATTAAGGTCCAAAGGATACCATATATGCCTTCGTATCACATTTAATCAAAAACTCCAAGAAGAATTTTACTCTCAGTCATGTCCATGTGAAAGTAATGGGGATTAGTAATCAGTAATTTATTTTAGTTCATACTTTTTAACATTTAGAGTTGAAATGAGCATGAACAGACTGGCGTTTTCTGTTATCAGGTCTTTCGGTTAAATATCCTTTTTGGTTTAAAATTCTGGATTCACTTTTCTGAATCCTTGTGCTTGAAGGAAAACTCATTTATGCCAATGTCTCTTCTCTGTTGCACTGTTTTTAATTAACTTTATAGTTGCAGATCTGTAGGGAATTGCTTTTTGCCCTGTGAATTAATTCCTTTCTAATAACGTTTAGTTATAGATCCATCTATGAAACAAAGGAACATCCTATAAAGAAGAAATAATAAATGGAAAACAGGTATTTGGCAAAGAACATTATTGCTCGTTCCTTTCACCCATCACTGCTTCTTGGCATTTCATGAGTAATAGATTATGTGGCTTCTCCCAGACTTTTTTAGCTATGTTGTGGAATGCCCTTCACTGGAAGACTTTAAGTGACGTTAGTAAAAGTGCTGGTAAATTTGATCCTGCCTCAGTATGGGAGGATGAAGTAAATGACCTCATGGGTTTCCTTGCTCGTGGCTTTCTTTCCTGCTTTGCATGTCTGTGATTCTCACAACTCAGACTCTTTTTGTAAAAAGCTGAGTTGTGATGCATTTAGTTTAGCCTAAGCTAGAAATAAAATGGAACTGCTAACAATTTGTTCTATCCGCCTTTCATGTATCTGAGCTTAATAACTTCTTCTCTTTCTGTTCAGTTTTAAAGCAGTGAAACAAGAGAGAAGTATAATTTAGAGAGTTCTTATTGCCAGAAATCTTGCTCACAAATACTTTGCTCTGTGAAGATAAAGGTCAAGAGGGTTTTAAACCAGGCTGTTCCTTGCCAACTGAGCAATTTAGGAAGCAGTAATTTGTAGCTAATATGGCTTGGGATGGATGCCATCATTAGAACAATGAGACTTTTCCCTTGTTTTTGATCCAGTAAACATTCTGTTACAGAGCCGTATAACCATACATATGGACATTAGGGAAATGAAGGCAGAATTGGAAAAGGAAGTCACTGAATTGAAGACAAACTCATGATACAGATTTTAACTCAAAATGAAGCTGGGATTAAGAATGAAGGCTTCATTTATGATTGCAGAAGAATTATGAGGTTGTTGGAAGTCAACAGAACTGTAGTGTTATGATCTACGTAAAAATATAAAACCAGAGAAAGCAATTACTTTAATCCAGTGTTCAAAGCAAGCTATTATGTCTATCTAGTTTAAATTAATGACTTGTGATGTAGTAGAAAACAAAGATATTTTCAGACAACATACTTTACTTGCTAGCAAAGTGATCCCAAACTATATATTGCTGCTCTAATGCTTTTCCGGAAATTCAGCTTAATCGATAATCTATACATTCTCTAGAAATTTTTTTCTATATAGGGTTCATAACACCAAACTGACAAGATAGACAAAAGCGTTCTGTTTGAAAGGCCCTCTTCTATCTGAAGATAACTGCTGTGTACAAGTATGAGAAGCTATAGATTGTCGCAAGAGCTGAAGTTCTAATATAACTTGGAAGCAGATTATTAATATTTTTCCTGGTCAGATAAAAATCTTCCTCTGATGTTGGTGGTAATTCCAACTGAAAGGAAGGTACATTTGCTGAACAAAACATGTTTTAGCCACACAGCTCCTCTTGTATCTCAGTTAGAGTCCTATGGAATGGCCAGTGTCCAAGGACAGAAAAAGAGGTAAAACATCTGTTCCAAAATAAATAGGGAAAACTACTTTAGGGGACATTTATGTCTGTTAACATCAGCTGTGTCACATATGTTAAACTTATACTAAGCTCTAGTGTGCTGAACAAAGCCAGAATATGTAAAGCTCTGTTCTTTTGAAACAACAGAGTAGAAATAGGACAGAAATGGAACAGTAAAAAAGCAGCTGCAAAAAGAAGACCTGTGATCCCATGCAAATACTGAAATGATGACTTTTTTTCAGTTTTAATGATGATACACACATTCCTCGTCTTGGAAACATGTACTAGCACATAGGTACCAGAAGAGCCGAACATATCTTGTCAAGATGTTTGTTAATTTATAAAAAGCAGAATCTATCTGGTTGTTTCTGAAAATAAAATTTGGACTGTGGCTGCATACACACTTGTTCATCATTAAGCAGGAGTATGTTAGGCTGCCCTTTTCCCTCTTGTAACACCACGTTACAGAGTTCACCTACACACACCACGCTCTGCCTTACTGATGCTTTAATCCAGTGAAGGAAGGCTCAAGGTTTCCTTATTTGTAATAAGTAAAAGATCAAACGGTCTCAACTTTTAAGACTATGTTTGGTCTAGCCAGCAAAAAATGTTGATTTTAATGATAAAAATTATTGTGTATCATATTTTAAGCCAGATAAGGCTTCAAAAATAACCATAGAAATCTAAAAATGTCAACTTGGTCCTTCTGTGTGGGAAGATCCTGTTGGCAAAAGCTATGGAAGGCCGAAATAGCAGTAGGCTTTGTTACACAACTTTCATGTTTGGTCCAGGTAGGTGAAATAGTGATGTCCTTAGCCAAGGGACATTTTCAGAGACCTCTTCCAGGCACAAACCCAGAAAAGCAGAGTCACTACATCACCCACACCTTCTTTAATAATTCTTTCCACCAGGGCTTAGGTTGGAAAAGAAACTCTGTACTCCCTGTTATATAGGTTCAACAGAGTTTGAATGCCTGACAGGCCAAATTAAGGTGAGGCATTATAGACCAGACTCTGTGTGAAAGGTTTATTAATAAAAACAGAAGCCTGTGATAGAAAGAACAGTGTTTCAGAAAAAGAAAATGGAGCATTGTAGTTGTTCGATAACTCTGCGTTTTGTGACTGTTTTTAGAAAAAAACAGATGGAAAACTGAGTCATGGATTAAAGGTATAACACACTCAATAGGAATTTGTTTATTTCTTTTCTGGTTTACAATAAATTAAATGAGTAATCTTCAGCTTTAGTCAGGAGACCAGAAAAATATGTAAATCCACTGGAAAAGAAATGTGAAAGAGTATTACCTCTTTAGAATGTATTTTGTTGTTCTCTATGAAAGCAAGATATTGAAAATAGTACAGTTTTCAATTTAGCCTCAAAGCTCTGTTTTTCATGATTGTGGCTTATTGCCTAGTATTAACTGTTTCCAAAGCATCATTTGAAGCTCATATGTTCTTTGACTGCTTCTGCTACAGATTGTGAAAGAAATTGCTGTATGTTGTGGCCCATTCGGTTTGCTGTAGAAAAAATATTAACAGTATCTTCTGCTTCCTATTCTTTTGACAGTAGGAAAGATGAGCACAGTAGTGTGGATTCCTTCTGTCCTTTGTGGCAGGCTTAAAAGAAATTTGTTTGATGATGAGTTGCCAGGGAGCTGACATGGTACATGAAGAGCTACCATGTGCATTTCTGAAGGATGCTCGGGTAATTTACAGCTTATGTTGGCCCTCTGTACCAAACATTTTGCTCAGTCTCCACTTGATAAAAATGAAAATATGGTGGTGGGATGGAAGGAAAAAGCCTTCTGTGACCTGAGTATTTTTCTCAGTTTTTACACTGTGGATGGGATCCATCTTACCTGACTTCTGTTTTCAACAATGTAGAGCTCTACAGCTGAGCTTGTTCCTTTGGATGCCTTTATAATCAACTGGGAAAAATCAGCAGTTTTAAGTCACAGTTCAGCTGATCTGTTTTCAATATCTATTTTAGTTGTCTGAACGGCTATAAAGATGTAATGTCTGTGCTTCAGCTCTTAATATTTGATCAGATTAAACCTACCCTGCATCCTGAGCAATCCTGATAAAATACCTGTGATGACCCACGCATGCAAAGTCACATGAGTTTTGTGTTCACAGGAGGTAGGGAATGTGGTGCAGGATGTTGGTTGCATCCACTAGCACATGAGATACTTGTAGTTCAAACCTGCTGTCAGAACTCTGGTGCCACTTTGTGACTATTGAGGATTTTAAGATTAATGTAATGTTCAGAAGTTAAATACTTACGGGTTGTTGGATGTTCTGTATACATATATTGTAGCAGAATGAAAGCATGTGTTCCTAAATGATTTGACCTCTGTCAGATCTGACTCTTTACCCACTGAAAATTCCTAAAACTCTTACCAATACAGGCTCAGGTCATTATAGAGGTAATGTGATTTTTGCATAAAGGTTTGGTTTGGAAAAGGAAGTGAAAGAAGAGAAAAAGGGGGAAAAAAAAGAAGACTGGTGATGAAGGAAATTGAACAGCAAAACCACTTTTCCCATAAGAATTTTATTTGAAAGTATAAACTCATGGACTTTTTTTTTACTTTTTCTTTATATGCCTTGAGGCTTTATCCTTTATCCAGGGTTTTCTCATCTGCTAGGAATGCAATTTATAATTTAAATAAACAATAGAGAGGTAAACCCACTAGTGATAAGACTGAAGGCTCTGTCTTTAGTCTCTATGAAATAAAAATTCAAAGTGTTCTCTCCTCACCTTATGAAGTTATAAAGCTTTGCTCCAGTTGCATAGTTTTGTGATTGCTCCCTACCTTTAGTTGTGAAACACATTATAACTTGTTCAAAAACAGTTGAAATATAAAAACTGATCTGTAAATATTATGATTTTCTTGCATTATTTTGTAATAGAATAATATGAACAGCACAGCAAATTAACATACAATATAGAGGTTCAAAAATGCACTTCTTTCTCTTTTCATTCTTTTGAGTTCTCAAGTCCCAGCCTGACAGTCTGGGCTCTTTCAAAAGTGTTCCTCAACCTATAAATACCAGACCTGAAAGGAGGTAAGGACCATCTGGAAAAGTCTTCTTCCTGGAAAGAAGAAAGAAATGGGTGGTGTCTAAGTCTTTAGGGGTAGGTGTCCATCAAGATGGAAAGAGCACATCATACACTTAATTTTGGATGTGGTTTTGACCCCAACACTTGCTGAGCAAGAAGCTTGGAAACTTAATTTATAGTGATAAGAACCTAAATTAATTCTACTCCTCTTGATGGGAGCGTCTGTGTTAGGGGGATACTTACAGTAAGTTCCCTCTGTGGTAAATGGGCACTATTGTGGTTCCTCCAGAAGGCTATTAACTTTGGCATGATCTAAATCAAATTCTGGAGCTGTCACTCTCCATCCTTTGACTAAAGATGGCTTCAGCCACTGTCTCATAACTTACAGGACACCTTTAAACAGGAATATGGGACAAAGCATACATTTTCATGCCAAGATATGAATGATACAATACTCTTGTGTCAATAGCTAGTCTCTGTCATAAAGTGTTATGATTAAAAAATTTAAAACAACTTTGGATTCCGTAGTCATCCTAAATATGTCCATATTTTTCTCAGTTCCCTATGTCTGTAGTGTGTTTGAAGATCCCCTGAACAAAATGGAGATGTCCAGCCCTGTCTAAATCTGAGCATCTCAGATGCCTAAGCTAGAGCTTTAGTCCTTCAGAGTCCTCAGTAAAATGAATGGAGAAAGGCAGTCCTTCAAGGAGTGAGTTGGAGAACCTAACCCATGCCACCCAGACATTAAAGAAAACAGCTCTTCCTGAAGTCAATAGCAACCCTATTCTTCCCCTTCTCAGGGATCAGAGATCGTGATCACTTCTAAATCCAGAAGTATAGTTTAAGTGCTGATGAGAGAAAAGACATTTGCTGAGCTTGTACTCTGCCTTTCCCAATTTTTGAAAACTATCTTACAGCTTCAGAAAAGACCTGTGAGTTTCCTGGCTATTATCTGTGAAGGGGGGCTCTTACAGTAATGATACTACAGAAAGAAGGCTCTCTGCCTGTAGCACCAGCAATTGCAGGAATGGAAGTCACTGTTGCTGCGCAATGCTGAGTATGTTGTTCTCAGCCTAGCAGAGTACTGATAGGAGTGCTCAACCTTGAACGGGTGAACCCAAAGCAGGAAGATGTGAAAGGGAAGTATGCATGTACTTCGTGAGACTAGGGTGGTACCCTGCCTGCTTGCTCCCATCTCCCGCTGCACAACTGGGAAGTTTTTTCAGATCTCACCTCTCCATCCTGCTAAGGAAATCACATCTATTAAACCACAGAAAGAGATGATTGTCTAAAGCAAGCAGTTCTGGGGAGTAAAAACACGAAGAGCCTACCCCTTCGTTACCCGCACAAGCGCCACATGTAGCTTTCCATGCACAAGCTGATGATTGATATACTGGGCTACGTTTTAAGATGGAGAGAGACATTTTTGTTCGATACTCTTATTGTTTAGGACACTTTGGTTGTAGTGACTGATTGCTAAGCCCTTTGCTGCAACTGCAGATATGTTTGCAATAGATTTTTCTTAATGCATTTTTGTAATGGTTTGTGCTATTGCTAGTGTCTAATAAATCACATTTGGTGTCATGCTACACAACTCAGAAAACTACTATGAAATATTTGTAAAGGTTGTTCTGCAGATAGATCTACCATGTCCATTCCCCTAACGAAGCAGAGAGAAGCTGATATAAATGAATATGTATTTCGAGTTCTGTATTGCTATAAATATCTTGTCTTTATAGACCAGAACTGTGACTGATAACCAGACTTAACTGTAAATCCAAGTAGGGGCTAAATTAAAGTTCTCTGTTTAGTTGAAGCTGCAAATTATCTAAGTAGGAGTTAAAATAATAGTAACATCAAATAGAGGGCCGGTCAATCTTGCAATCATTCAAATAAAACTGAGTTACAACAAATATAGTGCAGCTGGTTAAATTAAGAATTCTGTTTACAGCTCATAGTAAAAAGATTTTTCTTTTTTTTTTCTTTATTTTTCTTTTAATCTAAGAAGCAGTTGCCTAAAGTGGAGCAGAATCCCCATGCCAGACAGACCCCTACTTTAGAGTTAGTTTCTGCTTATCCCACTGGAGGTTATTTACTTAAACCATTAACGGAACTCCCATCAATCAGTACATAAAGGATTTGAGCTTGCATCTCCTGAATCTCATCACTACTCATTAGGCTCTTAGGGATTACAGACATCTCTTAGCTGTGTTTTCCACCGGGTTTAGTCTGGCATATCAATTCCTGGAATATTTACTAATCGGCCTCTTCTGGCAAAATTAGAGGAATGCCTGTTTCTGACTTGAATCTCAGCACCGTCAGGTCTCAGGTAGTTTTGTGCATGTCAAGCTACAGCATAAAAAGCCCTTAGGGGACGCTTGGCCTGCAGCACTTGCCGTCTGAGGACAGGCAGAGAGAGACACGGAATTTTTTAACCCAGAGTACAGCAGGTTTCAGGGAGAATTCAATACCTAAGAGGAGGTTGCCAAGAAGAGGGAGCCAGGCTCTTGACCAAAGAGGTACACAGCAGAACAAAAGCCGACAGTCATGAATTGAAAAAGGGCAGTTTCTGGCTGTGGACACGTAAGGGAACATTTCTCGCTCTGAGGACGGCTAAGCGATGCAGACTGCAGGTGGGAGTTGTGCAGGCTCCATCCTTGGAGGTTTTCAGGAGCAGAATAGACAAAGCAACCTGAGCAACCTGGTCTGATCTCGTAGCTGAGTCTCCATGAAGCAAGAGGTTGGATTAGAGACCTCCTGAGGTCCTTTCCCACTGGAATGATTTTGAGACTCTGTGATTCTGTAAACTCTAGGAAAGAAGATGCACATTTTTGAGAGTCATAAAACAAATCAGATGTGCCTTTTGACTGTGGCAAATCACTATGATGTGAAAGATTCAAAGCTATGTGTGTTAGTTTATATTAATGATTAGAAGTGCCTTTTTATTTTGAAATTCTATCATTTGACATCTGAAGTAACTAATATGGTTTACAAAAAATGAAGAGTGTTACAACTGTAACATATAAAACACAGAAGAACATACCACAGCCTCAAGGTAACCCATTTCTTGCTTTATAAGCCAGAAATACTTGTGGGAGTATCATAATGTTCCGGAGCACTACACTGTGCAAACAGATCTCGGCTCTTAGTTGACAGATGTGGAGCAAAAACATGTGGTCAGACAACCCCTTAAACACTGCACATGTGGATATAACACTGCACATGTGGATGTTGCAAGGGGCAAGTTATTCCAGATAAAATCGCTATAAAGTTATGATCAGTTTGGTTTCACTCTATTTGTCATTCTACTGACAGTATATCATGATGGACGTTGTATTTTTTTTTATACCATTACTGTCTGTGTGAGGAAAGCTTTGGATAAGGAGCTTGTACTTCAGAAAGAAGGACAAATAAATATGAAGAGTTGTTCTGTTGGAAAAAAAACCTTATGTATGTGAGCTGTATCTGGTAGTGTGCAAAAATGAGTATTTGGGGAACTTACACCTTGCATACACTCCTGGCATTTGAGGCATTCACTGTTAGGCATTGTGGAAGGATAGAGATTACTTTTGGAACTCACTGTGTTTTCTGTGGAGAGGTACTTGTTAGCCTTGTGGACCTCTGAGATAATTACACTCAACAGCTGCCACTGAGGTCAACCAGAAGACAGGAAAAAAATATCTTGGGAAATGTCCAGCTTCTTGTAAAAGCTGGTTATGAATGGCCCACTGCCAGCGGACCACCAGCACTCGTAAATAATGATAGCACCTCTTTCTCTTGGCTTTAACTTAGAACTAACTTCACAACTTCAGTCAGTTACTGGAGGGTGAAGAAAGGCAGAAGAGAATGGAGACAGCTTTTTTGCTTTACAAGAAATGCCTTACAGCAGCACATCCAAGTCTCATTTACATGAAGCTTTGCTTTTGCACTCTGATACAGTGAAGGGCTTTATAGTTTGTCACCAGGAGAAAGTGGAGTCATCCCCAAGCCATTGAACTTGGCCATGTGAAGGCCCTTTGGACCCTCTGTGTGTCTGGGTTTTCACAGCTGCATTGAAGTAATTTGTTAGACCTGGATACCTTTTCATTCCCCACTATGCTGGACACTGAAGTTCGTCAGCCTAGAAGGAGGAGATTATTTAATCACCATAATGTCTGTGTGGTAGCCTCTTAAAATCAGTCTTTGCATGGACATTTTGCAGTGCAAAATTGTAAGCTGGAGTTTATCTGCTACATTTTCTTTTTAGTGCACTCTGTATAGAAGCAATAATACAGTGTTTTCAGACTAGCAGTCAATCTTGAGTTGTTTCCTCCTATTAATGCTTTCTGCACAATAGAAGGCAAGTATAATATTGCAAAATAGAGGCATTTTGAAGTATTTCCTCATATTTTTTTTAGAAATTGCAAGCAATTATTTAAGAAGTTCTATTCAGTTGTCATAATATGGCATATCTAGACAGCCCTAAGAAACTCATTTACCATTTATTTAACCCATACCCTTCTCTTTTCCCTTTCCTCCTCCTGATGTTCCCTCAAGCTTTCTCACTCTCTTCCTCATGTTAGTAATATGAAAAGAAAATAGCTGGAAAGAAATAAGAAGTTATCAAACATAAATAGTTTCCTAGAAGTATCCTCCCCTGATTCAGTAATGCAGAACTGCCATTTTTATGAGAGAAAGGGGTATTCGCAGCTGGAAGGTAAACATCAGTAGTAGGTAGGATTGGCACCGCAAGATTGCTCCACATCTGTGTACTTCTATAAAAAAAAAGACTGTAAAGTTTATACAATTTCTACTGTTGTTAAATGACAAAAAGGCTGTAGAAAGGATGTGGAAGGAAGGAATTAAAGAAAAGTAAAAGCAAAATGACAGCATCCTTGCTCTAATACTTAATTTAACCTTTGTTAAATGACTATTATGTATCTAATATAGATTACAGTATACTGCATATAATGGTATCTAATATATGCTGTATCATAATATACCGTAACCTAATATTTGCTGGAATAGGTCTCTTCCATTATCTCAGTCCTTTTGTCTGTGGTACATCCTCCACGTCTGATTCAAACTGGAAATGTTTGTTTTCCACAGCAGTCAAGTCTGCAGCAAGGCCAGGGTGTCAGCGTCTACGGTAAATTCTGGCTGCCCTTTGCTACATGGAAGAGAGCTCGTGCTGGAGGGAAGCTGAGCCGTGTGTTTGGTTCAGGATTTGTAGGGGTTTTGCTGAGTTACTACTGGGCAAACACTCTGAGCAAATATTCTGGTTGCAAGATATCCAGTATCTTACCGAGGAAGAGTAGGAAGATGAAAAATAGCTGGTTAACTACCAGAAGCATGGGCAGGCCAAGAGCAATCCATCAGCTAGGCTGTTCATCTGTCTAGGCAAAGATGTTTAAACAATAAGATAATATTCAATCCATGTTTTCAGAACTGCTCAGGGGGCATTACCTGTAATCAAATAATCCTATCGGTCAGGAAAGCAATGTGAGTTACAATGTGGGAGGGTTTGCTATGGGATGTGAATGTATCCATGCCTACTTTGCTGAAGAAAAAGCTTGTTCCACATCTCCAGAAACCTGAATTTACAATGATTAATTTTATTAGTGGACACAATAAAGCCAAATGCCTCATAGGCTGACTCAAAATACATATGAAAGGTGGAGGAGTCCTTAGCTCTGTACAAAGTTATTTCTTTGAAGTGCTGAATCTTGGCGAGTGTAGGTTGGGTCACCGCCTGGGCCTGGAATATTGCCCAGATCCAAGTGTATCCTCTGTCCTTGCAAGAAAAACAGTAGTTAACATGTTTCTGACATTTTGGGGGGAACAACCTGAGTAATTTTGATTTGGTTATGTTTGTAGTGCTGCACTGGCTGCATTATCTGCCTCCTTGCTGCTCCCCAGACCTGAAGTGAATCACAGAAATCTTCCAGACATCTGCTATTAGGGAGAGTAAATTGCTGTATAAAACTATTTGTGTAGGTCAGGGGAGCTTAGGTGATTAAGAAGCTGTCACTAACCGCCTTAATACATTGTTGAGGGAGCCTAAATTTCGATTTTTAAGTTTTTTTTTCTATTTCCACTGTGCTCCATCTCTGTGCTAATGTGATCTCAGTATTGACCAAAGCAAGGCTTCAGCTCAGCATCACTTATCATGCCTTGTGCTGTAGAATAAACATTGTCACTAAGCACATTTTTCAGTTTTCAGAAGTAATTAGCTGGGTTTTATGAGGGGGGCCTTGTTCAACTAGTGGCTGCTTTCTCACTTTAGCTGAATGAAAGGACATGCAACAGTAAATTACTGCGGACAGGCTGTTGGAGAAAGTGGGGTGAATTCTAACTTCAGTCTGCTCATTTGCCACTAACTGCATGCAATCTGTTTCTGTCCATGTGTGAAAGCTACCTGCCTGCAGTCTGCTGTGCAGAAAGCCATCAGGCTGTAAGGAGACCGCATTTTCAGTCTGCTGTGCAGCAGAAGGCAAACCTTCAATCAGTATCTTTTGAAAAAAGACCGTGATTAATAAAAAATCCATGAAGTTCACTTCTGTGATTATGGCAGCAAGTGTGCTGCAAATTCATTAGAGTCAGTTTTGACCCCATTATAGTTTAGAAAATAAATTACTACATGGCCAGATTTGTAGGTGTTCTAGGAAAACAGATTTGCCTGTCTTATTCCTGTCTCCCAGCTGTGTATATTAAATGAGTATCTGGGGATATGTAAAATTTAGTGCTGGACATAGCTATTAGACAGAAAGGAAAATATTCTAACTGAAAGGTTCTTTTGAACGAAATATGTATTGATTTTCAAAGGCAAATCAGTCCTTTTTCATTCTTTTCATGGTAAACCACAGTGTGGTAAAAGGGATGTACAAATGATAACCAGATACTGTCTGTAAATACAGTAATCTTTTCTGTTTTGATAAAGTCTTCATTGTGTGCATTGTCCGAGAAACTTTAATCACAGAATCACAGAATCGCAAGGGTTGGAAGGGACCTCCAGAGAACATCTAGTCCAACCCCCCTGCTAAAGCGGGTTCTCCTACAGCATGTTACACAGGACTTCGTCCAGGCGGGCTTTGAATATCTCCAGAGAAGGAGACTCCACAACCCCCCTGGGCAGCCTGTTCCAGTGCTCTGTCACCCTCCAAGTAAAGAAGTTCTTCCTTATATTCAACTGAAACCTCTTATGCTTCAGTTTGTGCCCATTGCCCCTTGTTCTGTCACTGAGCACCACTGAGAAGAGTCTGGCTCCGTCCTTGTGACATCCACCCTTAAGATATTTGTATCTCAAATGATGTTGACTGATTTCCTTTTAAATATTGTATTTTTACTGAAGCTTTTAACTGAAGAGGAAGAAAGGAGAAAAAAAAACCCACCGCTTCTTAAATATTCACATTCTCTTACTCTCTTTCATGGATATAGACTAAAAGTCATAGTTTTCCCTTCTGCACTACTGTAGGCTTATACAGCACCTTCTGAATATAAGTAGTTTCAACCTGAGATATGGATAGTGTAGAATGCAGACCTATCCATGAGCTGTCCATCTGTCCTGGACATTTGCACAGAGACTTTCTCTAATATCACTTACACAGTTTTAGCCCTCACATTTCTTTGCGTATGCAACAAGGCTCTCAACTTTACATCATTAATAGATTTTTTTATTAAAATATTTGTTGGTTACAGTTAGAAAGTTTGGTCTAAACTCTCTCTTTCTAAAAATATACCCTCTCAAGATCTTTGAATGTGTCTCTTGAGTCACTTGAACAAACAGCCTAATGTCTTAATAAGAGAAGGGTCTGATATTTGGCCAGAAAAGCCTCAGAGATGGACCCTTTATCAGAGATGGGCCCTTCATCCAAGGCCACTTTAGAAACAGAGCCAAATACAGAAGGATCAAGCTGCAGGTTCCAGACACTACGACCTGCCTCCCGATATGCTGCTGGAAAGCACAAGGTGGTAGGGATCTTCCCTGCCCAGAATGAGGGCACTGCAACCAGCACACATCTATTTCACATGCCTTCTTGGCACCTTTCAGGTGAGGAGCAGTAGTTGCTGAGGTGGGCTTCCACAAAATGGACATCCCCAGGCTCAGGTCTGGCCCCATGGAACACCCCGGTGTCCCTCTGACCATACCTGGGTGATATTTTTCAGTGCATACTGGGTATTGAACAGACAAACCATTTGTACCACTCTGACTGGAGAGCAAGCACAGGCCCTTTCACCCAAGGACATTGCTTTTTGAAGAGGAGGGTGTCTGGCTCTTGGGAGTTGACTTGAATGACTCGGGTGTCCAACACAACTGCTCTCAGGGTCTGTCCCTGTGTGTTCCCTGGGACACCATTAAAGACAGCCGACATCAAAGGGCATGGCTGCACGAAGTTGGCCGTGTGCTCGGGCTCTTCAAACATGTGCGTCAGTGTGGACTGTAAATATGCAAAGGGAAATACCTCCTGTTGTCCACCAGATACAAGCGTGCTTTCCATTAGAGTGAAGCCTCCACACATATGTAGACTCCGTCTTTACATGAAAGGCAGGAACTCGCTGGGTTTTTTGGCATTGTCTGAGAAAACAGCTTCAGAAGTCTTCCACTTGGTGTTTCTGAGCCTGTACTAGCGGCTTTCTCAAGGTTTCCCAGACCATGCATGGCTCTGATGTGTGGTCCAAAACCTAGTATGCTACAGAGAACAATTTCTGTATAAAACAGTGTGTGCACTGATTCCTTAAACAAAAAAGCCATTTAATTCACCCTGCAGCCAACATAACATCAATAAAGTAATAAAATTTTCTGCCATTTTTAATGGATATATTTAGTCCATTTATTTATTATTTCCTTAGCTCTGTTTTTGTCTACTTTCCCAACGTAACAAAGCTCTTGAAATCTTGCTGTCATCCATAGCTCACTAATACCTTTTCAATTCTTTGGGCCAATTTAAGCTCAATGTAAACTAAGGAAGGAAATCCTGACATTCCTTTTTTTTAAAAAATTATAAGAAGAAAAAAGAAGCAAAATCAGTCCTCCTCTTGAACTGGACGTGCAGAACTTTGTTCTTTTGCATCCTGTTTAGCAGTCACCAGCTTGCTATTCATCATGAATATTTTGCTGAAAAAATATCAGTATTACATTCCTTTTCTCATGTTCAGGGGAATCCAGGGCAATCAGCTGGGAAGAGAGAGATTTAAGCATCCTGAGGCCTTGGAAAACACACCATGTCCAAGCAGTGTGAGTAGGCTCCTTATGCATTGCGTAGGGAGTGAGGTAAAAGTTGCAGAGAAAGTTTTATTACTTTTTTTAGTAGTACATCTGATACAACTGGGGGAAGAAAGCACACACACAAAAGTGTCTGGGTACAACCCTTTTTTAAATTTTGAAGAAAAGAGTTCAGCTTGTAAAAACAAGATTGATTCTACACAAGCCATCACAGTGCTTAGGAAGTCAGATGTATTGCCTAGCAGAAAAACATATGGGAAGGTATGTATCTTAAGTGTACATTTCTCTGGGAGTTACACATCCAGTCTTGGATTACAGGAGAGCCTGCCCTCCACTTTGAGTTGCCACGTGCTCTCCCAGGGAGTTAAGTACCTACTTCAGTCCGTCCTTTCTCACAGAACAGTTAACAGGGAGCCTGGTGGTGCTCCCTCCATCCAGTTTCACCCTAGGTTCTTTACACACATCTAGCCTGGGGGTGGAGCAGGTTCAAGGCTCTTTACAAGTCAGTATTTAATTGTATGTACAAAGCAAATGCAAACAGCTTCCTTGGGAGAGGCTGAGACAGAACTGCCCAGAATAGCCTATAGGCCACTGACTGGAGGGAAGACACTGGGAGCTTGAACTAAAATCTCTGCTGCAAGTCAGTTAAAAGAGGGACTTTAAACCATATTTACTATATCACAGGGAAATGTTCTACCAGGGAAATACCAGTCAATGCTTTGTGCACTGCACACTCCCAGTGGCACGTCCTGAGAACACCTATCAGATCAAGCACTCTTGGCAAAGGGATTTTTGAACTCTCTTAGGGCTAAAGGGGCTGACTAACTAGCTCTGCTGAGCTATGGGTGGGTTTGCCTATGCCCACTAGAACAAACTTAGCCACTCGGGAGGATGGTGGGAACTGAGTGAGGGGTTTGAGATGATACATTACAGGAGTGAGTAGTGTTGAATAGAGCTCCAGCTCACCTGCCCAAGCTGATACAGAAAATAAGAGGCAGAGTTGTGAATTGGACCCAAACATCCTAAATCTCTCCTTGGAATCTTAACCTCAGTATGCCCCAAGCCCTAAATAGAGTTAATAGATGTTCTTGCAAGGTCTACAGGGTTTTGTGCTAAAAGTGAGAAAGAAGTACTTTTAGTACGGTATAACCTGAAACACTGAGTTCAAATATACAAGCCTTGCTTACTGTGAAGAGCATCTTGAACAGTAGCTTTAGCAGATGTACAGATCAGTAGACCAAGTGCTTGGCTAACATATTTTTTCAATGCATTACATTCATTGTAAGAGTATTTAAATTTCAGAACTCATGAACGAACAGCAATGCTCTTCAACTCATTCTTTCTCCCATACCTTTTCATACTTTCTGAATGTAGTGATAGCTGTTCAGTCTGAGAAGTTCTGCTGTGTTCATCATGGCTGTGATAGAAAGGTCTAAGTCTAAAATAAAAGGGGTGAGGCTAGAACTCAGGCACATCTTGCACGTAGGAAGGTGTAGAGTATAGATCTCTCTGCAGTGTGAACTGTGAATGCTATATACCCTGGGCATGGGAGGGTAGAAAAGAATGCTCCTTGAAGATGGCCCCAAGTTGTGAGATTTCCCAGCTAATTTAGTATGGTTTTTACCTTATTTCTGGGGAAAAGAGTCAGGGCCACATCAGCACTTTATTGAGAGAGAACCATAAATACCTTATAATTCCTTTGGTTATCACATAAAATATTTACTTCTTGCACTGTCAAAGCACATGGTTATCTCGAGCTATTCCCCTTTTTCAGATAGTAAACTTGGCAAAATTCAAGTCAATTCACATTGAGAGCTTGCACTCGGAAAAGATGGGGAGAAAAAGGAGGACTAAGTGGGAATCCAAAACTGATGCAGCTCTTAAAGTCTCCAGGTCAACATTACCAACTCACTTTTTAAACTAAAATCCCACCAGAACCTAAAATAGCAAAATGCTTCTCTTTATCTGCTATTTCTTGTTCCTGTTTTATCTTCATTTTGAGGGAGGAAGAAACACTAAATTCTTCTCATTCCTTTTTTTCTTGCTTTGTGTTTCTAGTTTATAAAGTGTGCAAGCTGGAAATCGTCACTGTTCTTGCTTGGGAAAAATGTAATTAGTTGCATTAGGAAAATATGTTTGCTAAGAAATCCATTGAAAAGTCCATGCACATGTTAGCTTCAAATATTGAAGAAAAAAGCTGCAATTATCTTTAGGTACAGTTTGAAGTATTTTCCAAAACTTGTGTTTACAATGTTTTATTCTTAATGGAGTAGGATTTCACATTCAGTTGTCTTTCTTCAACTGTTTCTGCTGCATCTCTGAGCTGTTCAGAATCATAATTCACAAGTCTCTGCTAGATGTTTTTTAGCCCTCATCAATATTTTTGTTCTATGGTTCACAAATGCAGAACTATTGACTATTGACTATTTGGGAGCAGGAAGGCAGGTAGAGAGTCTAACTGACATTGCGTGCAGTATTAAATGTCATGTAAAATGGAATTCAATCAAAATCCTTCATAGGTTGAAAGGATTCTTTTCTATTCTCCACATACATAAAAGATATTAAAATAGTGGTATGAAACTTGCAGTATTTTCTCTTTTTAAGTAGTGCTTATTTCTCAGAACAGTTTCTTAGCTTTCTGTGAGGTTAGAATTCTCAGTGCAGAAGAAGCCACTTTGCATCTGCTCTAGTGTCAAGATTAAATTTATTTGTCCATATAATCTGCATGTGCTTTGAGACAGTTGTCTTTGTAGAGAGGCACCTACAGGGATTTTCAAAAGCTCTTTAGCAGATAGTAAAGATATTGTGTAGATATGGCATTCTCCCATCACTGGTTCAAGCATGTGGAGTACTGTGTCCAGTTCTGGGCTCCCCAGTTCAAGAAAGATGAGGAATTCCTAGAGACAGTTCAGAGGAGAGCAACAAGGATGATAAAGGGACTGGAGCATCTCCCCTATGAGGAAAGGCTGAGAGAGGGGACCTCATCAACACATACAAATATCTTAACGGTCGGTGTCACGAGGACGGAGCCAGACTCTTCTCAGTGGTGCCCAGTGACAGGACCAGGGGAAATGGGCACAAACTGAAATGTAAGAGGTTTCAGTTGAATATGAGGAAGAACTTCTTTACTTGGAGGGAGACAGAGCACTGGAACAGGCTGCCCAGGGGGCTGTGGAGTCTCCTTCTCTGGAGATATTCAAAGCCCGCCTGGACGAAGTCCTGTGTAACATGCTGTAAGAGAACTTGCTTTAGCAGGGGGGGTTGACCAGGTGATCTCCCAAGGTCCCTTCCAACCCTTGCGATTCTGTGTGATTCTGTGATTCTGTGATTCTGTGATGTGACATTGTCCGTGTTTCACTTTTGTGTGCAGAAGTTTGTGATTGAGAGAGAAAAAACCTGCAATTCATGGTATTCTTGTATTCTTAAGACAAAATAAAAATAATTATAGCAACAACATGAATAGCTCTAGTAAGAACTTGAAAGCAATTTAGACTGATGGCTGCACTTTGTCCGTGTTTCAAACTGTTCACCGATGTCTCCACCATGCCTTGACAATATGGCCAGAATCTCAGCTTTTCATATCATTCCCAGTCTCCTACTGATGTCTGTGCGCTGCATGTTCCAACCCTGTGAGTGCCCAGACTCCTTTTCTAAAGTGTTTTTATGGCCCCTACCAGATCCCTGGGGAACTGAGCATCTCATAGTCTTTTAATGTGTTTTTTTTTTATGACAGTGCCTTTGGGGTCATTGGGGAAATATTATCCCTTTTTTGCAGATGGAACACATCAGGTTCCTTACAAAACACAGTGGTGGCAGTTTCTTTCCTTTAAAACATAGCTGCAGCACACAGACACATTACTCTGTCAGTTCAACCCGTTAATCCTGTATTCTCTGTTTAATGGATTTGTGTGTCTTTTCATGTAGGCAATGTCTTCATCTATACCTTAGACAGTACTTGAAGAATAATAATAGCCATTGTTTCCCAGCCAAAAGCAGTAGCAAACTGAAATTTCTTGGGAGACTGCCTCTCTCTTTGGGCAAGCTTTCTAGACCTGTTTTGTACACCCAGGAGTTTTGGTTCAATCCAGTTAATTTGGGTGTTGAACTGAACCAGGCTGAGCCTCTGAATCTTTGGAGGTTCATCTGTCACTGAATAATGCAGCCGGACGGAGGGAGACAGTTGAATAGAAGTCAATATGCCAACTGTTCCTTCATTTATTACTGCCATATTAATAAAGTTGATAGAGTGGAACTAATCCATCTGCTCACAATTAATTCCCTAGCAATAAGATACAATTTCACTATTTCATGAGCTCACTCTTTGACTAATTTTATTAGAATTCCTTCCATAGCATCATTTTTAATCACTTTTCATCCAGTTTTAGTTATGTGAAAAATAGTAGAAAAAGATGGACTAAAGAGACATGAAAGGATTTCATGAGAAACTCATGCCAGCTTAAATAGAACCAGATCAAATAAAGTTAAGTCAGCAAGCCTACAAAGGCCAACAGAAAAGCGTTCAAAATTACCTCTTTCACGGGAAGCTTTGTTCTGTCACGTCTAAAATGCAAACAGACAAAAGAAATAAGGCAGCCCCGGCAGCATCCTACGATAAGGCAGGGCTGCGGTGCCTTTGGGGAGGTGGCTGGGTGCCCTGCCAGGCTGATGGGCAACGCTGCCCAAAGGACTGCAGGGTCAGAGCTCAATGGGTGGAGAGGTCTTCTCCCTTCTTTGCCAAGAATTAGATTTATCTCATCCTCTAGTTCCCAGACACGTGTAGGCTCTGGATGTTAAAAAGATGCAGGATTTTGGCTACATGTTGGTTGTATGCAATGCTAAAATAAATTCCCATGATCTTAGATATCTTTCTGTTGTTATTGAGTTTAAAACATGCTGATATGCTGATCCTTTATTAGTCTGGTAGGGGGAGCCTTCAGTGGCTTGGGCTGGGTGCAATTTCAGACATGAGTACCTAAGCAGAAATGAGCTGGTTTTCTAAGTGTTGAACCCACCTTTCCTGTTGATCATAGGGGTTTTCATACAAATGCAAGAAGGACGTTTACTGAGAAAGCTGAGTGTGGAGCCTAGATACAGGCATCCTGGGTGGAAGTTTCCAAAGCATTCAATTCATTAACATCAGTCTACTTCCACTGCAAACGATAGTGTCAGCAACAGCTCTGAATGGACAGAGTTGGGTTATTCCAGAAAAGTTGTAAAAATCCTACCTTTCTGTTTTAAAATGCCTTTTTGAGCTGACAGGTAGCAATAGCTGTAGATGCTAAAAGTAACTTTAGTTTTGTTGTCTGGTGCTCTGTCACTGCTGGAGCACTGACCATTTGAATGAACACTGAGGGACAGTTTGTCCCTATTCAATGTGAATTTTCCCAGGAAAGTCGTGGGCTTCTTACCTTCTCTCCTTTTAGCTGCTTCCAGTTTGGTGGAAATTTATGGGGCTAATCTGTAGGCAATTATTGCCGTTTCAGGGTAATCATTCTTTCGGTTGGGCAGAGGTGGTAAAAAGGTACAACAGCAAGTAAAAATCCATTCGTAGTTAAGTTAGATCTCGTAACCTAGAGCATAATTACAACTCCAATGGTATTATCTATATGACATTAATTCCATGATATTAGCTGCATGACTGTGGATCATCTTTATAATGCTTTGGTTCTCTCTCTCTCAACCACACACATCTATATGATTTTAAAACTGGTAGGGTTTGTTAATATTTGTGTAAACCTGTGTGTAAACTATGTATATATATGCATGTGCATATGTAATAGAGACAAAATACAGTCTGGTTATTGAAAGCTGAGCTAAGTCAGGCACCTAGACTATAAATAAATAACATATGCATTAATAGATCCAAATTAATAATTTGAGACAACTCTAGAGTAGCAGGCTCAAAAATCTGTGTGATTGCTTCATAAAGGCTAAAACTTATTCCCTTGATGAAGAAGCAAGTTCACTGTAGTGTGTTCTGGGCAGGAACAATTCTTTTTTCACACAGCAGATGGACTCCAGAACCGTTCACTGTCTGAGTATCTACCAACTGCTGTTGACTGAAAGCTATCTAGATGTGCACAGGAAAGCTTTATTCCTCTTCTTTGCTAGGGTCCAGAAAATCTTCTGTAAAGATAAAAGAAAGTTTACTAGTAAAATGCCAAACCTGTCTTATAAAGAGTCGCTTCTAACTGTGCACTGAAGTACATAACACTGGGGAATTTTTTCTTTTGATTCTAGTCCAGACATTTGAAGGGCCTTTTTATGTCTGCCTTCTAAAAATGAAGGTTTGCAGGGAGAACAGACACAGAGAAAGAGCTATCATTTAAGTTTACATGTCTGGCTCTCGTCTTTGCCTTGAGTGATCTTTTGTAAACATACTTAGGATCACCAGATGTTTCATCTTTGGGCAAGGCACAGGGGATGTCATGTCACTGCAGCACCTGAAGAAAACCTAAAAAAAATCTGCAGACGGCTGGAAAAGTCCTTAATGTGCCATGCATTGGTGGAGCTGTGGTAAATCTGCGGCTGCCGCAGATTCATTTTGCACTTTATATTAAATATGTCAGCGATGAAAAAAGATTGGTCTCCCACAAAAGTACAGATGAAACAAATGAGGCTCATTCAGTGATTCACAATATATCACAACTCTATATTTTTAGATGTGAATTACATATTAAACACAAGCAGCGTCCTTTAAAATTGATGGTTTGCATACTTTGAAAACACAATGAAGTCAAAGGGAATTGGTGACATAGTTTGACCTGCGCATTGATTGTGATTAGTAATAAACCAGCCACATGAAATAGTTGCTAATGATATTGTCCAAGGAATGCAATTAAAATCCATTTTTGTTTGTTTAAACACATAACCTGGGCAGAAGTATGAACAAGAAAATCCCTGTTAAGTTATTTTATGGCACTATGTCGAGAGCAATGACAGCACGTTCAGGAATTTCGGGCTCTCTTGTGAAGTCCTGTGCAAATTGTTTTACTGCAAGGTAGGAGCTTTCTGATGTTAATGTTAGTTGAAGTAGTACTGTCAAATAGCTGTACCGTGTGTCCAGACCCAGAGGCTCCAAGACAAGATCACAGTTTAACACTAGAAGATACCATGCCATTCATTTTGTCTTAACAGTTTTCCCTAGTTATAGAGTGTCAAGTGTAGAACGGGACAACTTTACAGAACCAGCCACACAGATCTACCATTTCTCTGACTTTTTGTGCACAAAATGTCCTTAACCCTTTGAAGTCAGGTGACAGATTCTCCCCCTTCATGGAATTTAATAAGATCAGAATAATTGTGAGACAACTATTTCACTTTGGGGTTTGATTGCATAATCAAGACCCACTGGTATTTACTAAATTCCAGGATGGATTCATGTCTCCACCTATATCAGTGACACAAATCCTACTAACTGTCACATTTCACCCTGGCAGTATTAGGACATAATTTTAATTTGTTCATTGGTCCACTTTAGGTATAGCATCCTAGATGTAGCATAATTTCATGGAAACAGCGAATGGTATTAGACAAATGTTACCAAATTAATTTTAATATCATTCAGAAAATAAAAATAGAAATCAGCCTACTTCACTGAAGAAATGGCCAATGAAATATTTTTTCCTCTTTAGAGAAATTGCATTTTATTATTATTTTTGGTTTTAAGAATGCTCCTTCTTGAAATAAACATACTCCAGTAAAAGTCTGTTTGGATTTGTGTTGGGTTTTTGTAACTAATTAGTGGTACTAAGCATATGTAGTTCTTTAAAATGGCAAATTTTGAATTATGGAAAGTTACCACGACTAATACTCAGTTTAGTCAGAAAGGGCCACAACTGCACTTTTCATACAGTATTTAAAAATAAAAGCACAGTAAGTGATGATTGCCATGGTTAAATTTTCGTAACATTTTCTCCTTTGTCATAAAATGATCTTTTTTTCTCTATTTTAAGTCCTGGTTTTATAGCTTCTCGGTTTTGGTGAAAAAAAAAAACCCTCACTATGTTCTGGTGAGCTTGTCACAATACAGAAATGTGGGTGAGACGATAAAATATGAGACAGTAGACACTATTTCTTAAGCTACCGCAGACCCCAGAATGCTCCTATCTTCTCATGAAACAACTGGCAATAGCACCAGCTTGGGCAATGCAGTATTTTTACAAAATAATTTGAAGAGAGATTCATCTGAACTAATGTAGATATATGCCTCTGAAGTGTTCTAAACCCTTTTTACAGTTGAGGGAGGTTCTTACCGCTAATTTTTTAGGCATCTGGCATTAATTAATTTGCACCTAGGCTAATGCCTATAAAATGTATCAGAAATGATCAAACAGTGAGAAACTCAGCTGTTTATGAAGTGTGTTTTCAGAGTATGCCATTGCATTAGCAGGGTCTAGTTCTCTACTATTCTGTTGATTTAATAACGAGCGCATATTTCTGTATCCGAGCACAAATATAGATAAAATATTTCTGTGTTAATTGTGGGTCTTAGTGAACTCTTCTTTAACTAGAACATGAAAAAATGTCAGATTCTTTTCTATGGAGAAAATTAATTAAAAAGTGAATATCTTTAAAGGTAAATATTTATGTTAGCCTTATGGTAGTGTCTGAGGTTTACTATGGAATACATCTCACATGAAGATCCAGTCAAAAGACTATATTTATATTAAATCCTTTCCTTCAGTGCCCCTAATAAGTTTTTGTAACTCCTTTACTAGCTCAAATATTTTCCCCTTGAAATTGTTATTTTTTCTTTCACTTTTCCTGATTTTTTCTTTCTTTATGCACCTGTATCTCCTGAAGCTAATTTGGGGCATTTCGTCACAGAAATATATTCCATATGACTGCAGATACGCATACAAAATTGCTAAGGGCAAATAGGTAGAAACTGTACAATAAGTAGAGACAACATGACATTACATGAATGTTATGTATGTTAGCCTTAATAAACTTTCTTATATCTTTAGAAAATGTAGTATCTTGTACATTTACTGTGGATTCAGATAATTTATTACTAAACCATTGTCTGAATGGAAAAAGGGTTTCAAATTCCATACAAAATATATGTACTGAAGAGCAATGGATGAATGAATTGCAGAACCAACTCAAAAAATCTTTTCACATCTTTAAAAGCCCTTGCAGAGGATTTCAAAGTCATATGGATGGGTGCAGTGCTGTCATTTTCATGGATTTCATTTTAATTCAGGACTGTGGCTCTCGAATTCGACCAGAGGAGTCCTGTGGCTTGCAGCCTCTGTCTCATGAATACCTCTCAGCAATTTCACAGACGGTGTTTAAGACCTGTGAAGCTGGAGACACCAAAGGTTTGTACTTAATCCTCTTCCTTCTGAAAATTAACTCACGTACCTCATCAAAGTAAAACTAGAAAAAAAATTCTTCCTCTTTTCTAATGACATGCACTAACCTATGCACAATAAATTTAAGTAATAATTTTTAATCATTACAGATTTTTAAAAGCAGGTTAATTAGTTTATGTGACAATTTTTTGTTTAATAAGTTTCTAACCAGTGATCCACCACTGCTTTTGTTATTGTCATGTAGCCTTTAAAATGCATTGAAATATTTCCATCAAAACTATTTAAAATAAAAATGCTTTATTCTAAATGGCAGGGATTATCTACTAAAAATAGAAATTAGCTTTCAGAAAAGAACACAGCATTTTGATCCATTTGAATTCTATATTTCCACTTCTATATCAGAAACACAAAAACAATTTACAGTTTCAAACAGCAAAATATGTGGGTTTACATGTATTGATACCTTAAAAAACAAGATGGACAAATGAAACGTTATACAACAACCAATACAAGCAAGACGTCTCTTCGGTTTAGTGAGAACGCAAATTACAAGAGATTGCCAGACAGGTATTCATGTGTAAGTCCCAGACACATGAAGATTTATGCAAGGGTACTTTAACAAATCTGAGCAATTCATAGGACTACTCAGGTATGCAGTCTTATTCTTAGCTTAAGTCATTGCTGGATTAGACAATAAATAATTTTGTTCAATTCTTTATTAGACAAATGAAAAATAACCCAACGCTCCTGTAAGGTCTACTAGCACGACTGTATTTTTTATCTCGCCACGGATAGGAGCAGCTTCTCACAGCAGTAAATTTGCACAAACTCATGGAATAATCAGTACAAAGCAAAAGGAATGTGGAAGCTGCCTGAATGCATCACTTCATGTGAAAGAGGGGCATATATTAATTTTGTGTTATATGAAGGGAAGGCATAAAGGAGATACTGTTGTACCTAGCAGCCTATTTTAATCACACAGCAGGCTGCGAATCATGAAGAAGCACAACCCATCCTTATGCTTCTATATCAGGACATAAAGTTCCTGACTAGAAAGCCCATAACCACAGAAGAGTCCTTCTGAGGCAGACAATCTTTTTCTCCTGATGTATAGCATGCTTCTTTCTTTTGAATGCTGCATCTAGTTAAGTGAAGCTGAGTATAAAATATCATTACAGCCTTACTGTGAATAATATACACAACTAAAATGGAAACAAACTTCAGGAGATGTAGTCTTGAAGGAAAAGTATGTTAAACAGGGAAGAATAATTTCTGCTTATAAAGTGAAAATTGCCAGGAGGTGTCTAATGAGCCTAGAACTGGCGTTTGCAGTACCTGGCAACAAGTGGCTGTATAATTTTAATGTATATCACAACTTCCAACTGGAACTGGAAAGCATGACTTTTTGTGGAAAATAAGTCCACATTTGTAACAACCAAATGACATCCCAATCCTGGCAGTGGGCATCTTCCTAATATGCATGGGAGCAATTGCAAATTCCCAGCTAAAGCAGCAACATTTCTTTTACTTAAATAAGTTAAATTTTCAGAGAAGCCAAGCAATGTCCTGTTTCCTCTCAGAATAGAACTCAAAAATTCTGCAGAAGCAAGTTGGCATCCTCCGTTGTTCTTATGCCAGGGAACAGCTTAAGTCTATAGGGATACTGAGGTACTGTCTCAGAAAAGGGACATATGCTGGCAAAAGCTTGTGTTTGTGCAGACATAGGCAGAGGCAGAGAGACAAAACCTTATTTCCTCTGAAATTAATGGTAAAACGTAGAAGTCTGCTTTGCAGTTCAGTACAACCAGGATTTCATGCTTCTTTTCCAGTCCTTTGGTGCAGAGACAGGTTCAGGGTCTAACCAAAGGCAGAACTGACCACCTCCTGTCCCTAGTCACCATGGCACTATTCGCTGGAGGAAGCTCAGCATCTTACCACAGATGCACTTAATTTGCTCCATTTCTTTCTTTCTCTTTTTTTTTTTTTTAATCCATAAATACAAATTGTAATATTCAACAAGGGAAGTTTCTCTCTTTTCATCTTGTTTGGATCATGGAATAAAATTATGATTCTTATAGCAACAAAAATCCTTTTTCCTTCAGAAAATCCCCTTTGATTCAATGGGGTTTGAACCAGGCTATCATAGGAAATTTACCTCTCTCTTCAGTATTGCTGCACCTTCAATAATACAGAAGTCAGCAAGCACTAACCGGGTGTTTGGCTCCTCAGAGAGAGAGAGATAATTGATAAAGAGCATGAGAACCCCAAGCTGTGCTGAATTCCTGCAAGGTAAATCGGGCTGTGGAAATTTGGTATGCAGACAATTACAAAATCTGTGGGTTAGAGACCACAGCTTCACTTCCAGTGTTCTGCCTTGCTGCTGTGACTTTGTTTGGCCTCACTGCTATGACAGACGTGTTTCAGTTGTATCCAGCTTTCCACATTTTCCCCAGTTGTATCCGGTTTAAAGGAATTCTGTACAAGCTCTCCCTTTGCAGCCAACAGCTATCTGGATTTAGGTCCAGCAGAGGCATAAACTGATATTCAACCCAGTGAGGGGTTGGACTAGATGACCTCTAGGGGTCCCTTCCAACCCAAAACATTCTATGATTCTATGATCCTGTGAGTGTCTCCTTTGATTACAAAGAGTAAATTTCAGTTTGGATATAAGTTTGCAGGCCTAAAGCCATTTATTCTGTAGCACTGAAATCACATTTTTTTAAAAATAATTTTACTTTTGCTGTTCATAAATGCAGCTAAAACCAAAAAAAAAAAAAAATTCTATATCCTATTCACAGAGAAAACATATTTTAAAAGTCTTAGGATGCCAAATAGACATCAAATGTAAAAGTAAACTAGTCAGAAATCAACAAAATATCTTTAGCATCAGTTTAGGTTAAATATTTAAATTTGGAGTTGTCAGTTTAGCTTTTTTTTTCTTTTTATATGTATAATTTTTTGACACTTTAGAAAACTTTGATTTTGATGTTGAAAGCAAAATATGTGTATTTGTGGCTATGGCAATGGGAAAGGTTGAATAAAAACAAAAGAGGCTAAAAGCCCTGTCCAGAAGAAACAAAACTATCAAATTAAGTGTACAGCCACTATTGGTTAGAACTTTTTAACTTTAGGCTAAAATTTTTTTAATACAATGTAAGCAGTCCTAATGAATTTTTTTAAAAGTATATTTCTTTTCATACCATTTCAGGAAAAGAGTTTATAGGAGCACTGGCAATATATAACCTTGTATCTTAAGCAGAAGACTTATGTTTGCAACTGATACACTGCTTTAATGAGCCAAAAATCCAGTTTACTTTCATTCTTCCTGTGGTAACCTCTTACTTACATGCTTTCATAAAACTTTTTTTTTACCAGTTTTTCATTTGGGGATAAATTTAAACTAATAGTAAATCTCTCTTTCTTGCTCTCAGTGAATTGTAGGTAAACTCTCCTTCACTTGGTAGAGCTGGTTGAAATGGTGCTGAAAGCTACATTGTGTGCTGTTATTTTACATAAAAAGGGAAAACAGCCCTTATAATTGCAATAAAAAATAAGCTTAATTTCCAAACTAATATTGATTGTTTGCAATTTTTCATTATTAATTATCTTCCTCTTTTATATATGAGTTTCATTTTACCTTTTAACAAAGTCTTATTTTTGAAGGTTAGGAAGGCATTGACTAACTTTTGTGAAGTTACAATAGGAAAAGTTAATAAAAATCAGATTAAAAATGCCTAACTTTACATGCACCATTTAAAAATTATATAGATAAAAAAACTGCAACTATTATATTACCATTAAATGTCAGTGCTTCCTATGAACATGAGTTTATCTCCACATACCCTTGTTCTCTCTTTTTTTTACATTTGCCACTAACCTTTAGCGTATGCCAAAAATGGATGTATTTTTTTCTTAATACACCTAGAGAGCTATTGAATATAAATCAAACGCACCATTTGAAAGAAGCTTTTCAAAAGGTACTTCTCACTTTCAGTTGCCAAAGCTTAAACTTGTATTGTTCAGATGTTTCAGCTCCTCAATATTCATTTTATATAGTTCTACTTTTCTAGTTTATTACCTAAAACCAGATCAGCTCATAAATGTATGGGGTGTTAAGAAAAAAATACCATAAAATGAAGGATTCCAGATGCTGTAGACATTGCCAGAACTTTCACATATTTGGTTTGAAAGAAAAATTTCAATGTCAGGAAAAAACTGCCCAATTTTCATATATTTTTTTAAAATATAAACCGCTACCCAAATCAAATTTCAGATCATTTATGAAGAGCTCTACAGCAGTGGTCTGAATCCAGACCTCAAATCAGCCAACCATTCCGTCCCTGCTCTGCTACTCAAAAGGCACAAAGCAATAAAAGGTGTTCACATAGCTCCTATTGCTGCGTGATCTGAGACCTTGCGCTTTTCAGTCTCTTCTGCTACAAAGCTGGGGATGACTCTTTAGCCACGGATTGCAAATGGGATGTGGAGGGACCATGGCAGGAGCTAAGGGCAAGATCCACAAGTGGTGATAGAAATCTTGGAGTGCGGGGCCATGCCTGGCCCCAGAGGTGGCCAGGAGGCCACAGCCTAGAGTGAGGGACCTCAAAGCCGAGCGTGGGCCAGCATGAGGAAGGGATTCACAATGGTCAGCACTGGAGGCTGCAAGAAATAACCTAAATTCATCCCTCGTTTTCCCAGATGAAGGCTGGAAGAGCACTCCCTGCTCCAGAACCCGGTTGTCCACTTTGTACCTTTAGATAAAGATTCACTTTAACTTCTAGATAGAATGTCTACATAGAATCTCACCCAGAGACCAAAGTTTGGACATTAGGAAAAATTTCTTAACTGAAAGGGTTATCAGGCATTGGAACAGGGTGCCCAGGGAAGTGGTCAAGTCCCCATCCCTGGAGGTATTTAAAAGATGGGCAATGTGGTGCTTAGGGACATGGTTTAGTAGTGGACAGATACGGTTGGACTTGATGATCTTAAAGGTCTTTTCCAACCAAATGATTCTATGATTCTATGAATGTTATCCTTATGGACAAACAGCTGGCTGATTAGGACACGGGTAATGCAAGTTTGGAACTCCTCTGGGCAAGGAGCACTGGGCAGCTCCATCTCCCCACTTGTAGCCCATCACCATGGACCTGAGCATCCCTCCTTCCTCTCCTTATGCCATGCTGAATTGGGCTGCTTGCCCAGTGGCAGCCTTCAGGAGGCACCCATGGGAACCTGGAGAGCTGAGCTACGCTCACTGATCCACAGCATGGTAAAGTCAGTGTCCAGGCTTGTTTTTAGTTCCAGTCTGCCTTCATTTGCTCCACACCATCTGCAAGTGCAGCTGAGGGTGGGGCGAGTGTGCTCTGCACAGGGCAGAAGCAACAGCAGCTGCGCAGGCTGCACAGCAGCTGGAGCTGCACGGCCGTAGCACTGCGGCGTATGTCCCACCCTTAGGTGTACCAGTGCGGGCTGCCATACAGACAATTCTGGATGGTTTTATTTAGAAGGACTCTTTTATCTGCTAAGACAACTCACCCTGCTACTTACCAAAACATACTCGCTCAGGACTTTGGCTGCCTCCCTGGGAATTCCCTTGCTCCTCAGGTAGCAGCTGTCTTTCCCAGGGCCGCTGGGATTCAGCAGGGCTGCTTCACTCAGCCTCCCACTCAGTCCCCGGCCTGATAAATGTTGATAGGCAGCAGCCTTGGGGATTTTTGTTGTGGCTTCTTGTGTCGCAGCAATCCATCAGGCACAGCGAAGCACGCCCGGCTGCCTGCTGAGCTGCTGTCTGGTAGCACCGAGGGTCACAATCTCTAAATCCAGGTCTACTCTGCAAGCATTTGCTTCTGGAGCTGTTCGCTGGGCTGCAATGAGAAACCTGGTTGGTCTAGCAAGGCCTGATGGCGTTGACACAAGGACCTGGGGGCCTCTGTGCTTTTCCTTGTGTAATGACTTTAATTAGAGGCAAAAGCAGGTTTTGCTGGCAGAGCTACATAGTCACTGGGAGATGTTGCCAGGACAGTGCACTTGTACGGGTGAGGAAAGTGTTTCTTGTGTTGATCTGAACATAAAGGCAACTCGAAAGTTTTCTGTCTTCCCTCAGAAATGAAATACCCCTGACTTCCAGTAGGATTTTGGAAATCAATAGCTCTAGAGAACCAAAATAACAAAACCGTCCAACCTTAGGTAAGAGATGCCTAAAACTCACTGAACTGTCGTAATCCCACTTTACGCTCCTAATCTGTAAAATCATTTTTGAAGATAGGGATCAGGCGCTAATAAATCACATAGGTTATTCATCTCACCTTACTTTCACCTACTGAAATGTGTATGTGTAGTCTGGGATGGTTCTGTGAACTCTCACAAATTTAAGAAATTAGTATGTCCAAGGGTAAGTCATCCTCTCTCGTTATCTGTACATTATCTGTATAATCTTAGACTCATTTTTCTATCAAGGGGCTCTCAAAATCTCACCCAAATTTTAGATGTTTAGTGGTAGATGAGAATGTATCTTGCCTTTAGACACTGCTCAGCGTGAATATTTTCTCTTCCTATTCAGCCTCCTCATCCCCTTTCCCTTTCTCATAAACCTTCTATGGAGAACAGACAAGCTGCTACAAGAAAGGCAACATGAACTGAGAAATGAACCCACACACGACTGTCAAACTGGAGCATTTGCAGCTCTTTCATGGAAAAGGAAAATTCCCATCCTTGCTAAATGAAAAGGGGGAAGGAAATAGTCTCTTCAAAGGGTTGGGGAGCATTTCATTTAGGAGAGTTTCCATGAGAAAATACTCAAAAATATCTTGCTCGCTCTATAATAAGACTGCTCACAAAAATACAGAGGAGATGCTGACATCCCATTACCATTTTCCAGGGCAGTGGATTGTCCCTTGCCTCAGCTGCTCTGACAACAGGACCTGTGACTGGAGAGAAATAACGTGGCAGCCCCACGGCACCGCCCCGGGCGGGCGGATACGCTGTGCTAGCCAAGCCCCAGCTCCAGCGCTGCGTGGAGGGCAGAAGGGTATGTTACAGATTTTATATTTTAATTTGGTTTTATTTACCTGGATATTTAGCATCCTGAAGCTTTAAAAAAAAAATTTATGATTGATGTGTGAGAAAAATCCCTTTTTATTATAACTGGAAAAAGATTCACGTGGAACATCCACAGAGGCAAAACCCAACCATTATCCATAATTTAGCCTCATATGCAGACACAGTTGTCTGCTGCCATTTCGCATAGGAGCTTAGGTCACACCAGTGGAGCTTCAAGACCTATGGTGTACGTGGCTTCCGGTTAGACCTGCAGTGAGTATATAAGGACAGTAAATGGAGGATGGATTTGCATTGTTGTCACAGTTTTTCTCTCACTTGACATGCAAGTTGTGTTTCTTCTGCTGCATGCCTAATGCATGGCATTGCTTGTGCACACTAATCTTACCAAGTCTTCTTGCACATTCTTTTCTTGTAGTGAAGCTTCTAAGGTGATTGCTTGGAAATGCAAGGTCTCCTTAATAAGCATGCTATGACTGTAAAACTGTTGAGAGAGAGCTCTGGTCTGAGGCTCAGGTACCTTACTGAGGATACAAGTATCCAGAAAGTAAGTAATTAATTGTTATAAAGATTTTTATAGTGCATTGTCTAGGTAAGAAAATAGTAACTAAAAGTGGCATTTTGATAAAATCCAAGAGCCTTTCTATATAGAAAGAATATGAAAATAATAGTCTTTCAATTAACATTTCCTCTTTCTTTTCTGGTCATTTCTTGTCCTGCACAAAGTTCTTGATTGCCATGTGGCTTTATTTCTGCCTGTGATTTTCTCTGTTATTATAGAGCTGTGGGTTTCTCCTAACATATTTTTCTAAAAAAACATAGGTTTACATGACAGAGGAGAAACTTGATTTGCTCCTCATGTACAAAACAAGCATTTCTGGATTGACCACAGCAAAAAATATAGAAGAATTTGATAGCTTTGCTTTGGTCTTTAATTTCCATAGACATCAGATTGCTTCAATAAGCAAATACCCTTTGGTCAGACAGTTGAAGGACAGCAGAGGAACAGTATGCCACTATGGAAGTGGATCGCCAGGGTGTTGCTGGGAGGGCTATGCCGACATCCCCACCTCCTGAACCTGGCCACTCACATTCACCAGTGTCATAAATGGGACAACATTTGTTAAGGGTCCATTAAAACCAAGTATATGAAATGAATGTTTGTGACCTTGACTTCTTAATGCCAATTCCACTATGTTCTGACTCTATGAGGTCACTTGATCTATTCTAGTGTCGGATGAGAGCCAGCTCCTATGTGATCTACGCTAACACCATGCAAGAAAAATTTTGGTAAAACTAATTGCACTTGTTTCCTATTCTACGCCTTTTGCAAAAGTCTTCTGTCATTGCCTGATAACCTTCACTGCTCTGTAGAAATCTGCTGAATCACTCCTGTCACCTCTGCACAGATGTCCATTTAACTGGCTTAGTCTTTTAAAGTCATCACTCTAGCGTGTGGTCCCCTTTTGGTATATTTCTCCTATATCTTTCCCTCTGACGTTATTTTTGTCATCATTTTGCAGTGGTTTTAACTTTATGTGGCATTTTTCAATAGCATTTTTGCTTATTTTACCAAATAAATAAATGTAGAGCATGGACTAACTCCCTCATGTCAGTAGAACTTAAGAACTAAGAGAGATTTTCTTCATGCCCAAGTCAGATGAGTAAAAATGGTTCTCTGCTTGGGTGACAAGGTCTTGATTCTTCCTGTGATCAAGGCAAACTTGAGAATTACTTTACACAGTCTAAGCAATGTAGTAGAAAAAGTATTTTTTTTTCAGGTGCTCAATGAAAGAGATGTTTGCCTGTCAATTGTATTGTATGCTATTACATATGTTTAAGCAACCTGGATCTTTTATAAGGGAGCTATTGAGTAGCCAGCAAGATATAATTCTTGTGAACAAATACATTTTTATTACACAAGAGATTTTGGTAACCACCTATAAATATTTATATTTCCTGATTTGTGATATTAGTTTCAAACCATTATATACCTTGTCTTTAAGCACTACAGAGATCACTGACTTCTCAGACTAATGACATCATAGTTTCCATAATAAAATAAGCAGGAGGTTTCAACGCTGAAAATATAAGCAGATTGCAAAAAAAAGCATGAGTGCAAAACAGAAGGGCAAAAATCATCAACCCAAGTGGGGACACTGAGATGACCTAGAATGCTGTTTGATTTATACTGTCATTTGCTGAAGTTAGCTAAGAACAACAGAACTCAGTCATGTGTCTGTTGCTCAAAATGGGCTCAACTAACCTTGTGTGCCTCTGTATTCTGGGGGTTTTTAGTATGCCACCACACTTTGAATATTCAGCTTGTGTAACTTGGGTCTCTGGAGTTCAAAATCCTTTACAAAGGAGTCACGTATCATGAGCTACATCTGAATTCTTGCTCAGAGTTTATTCTGAACTAAGGCAACAAAACCTCCATACACCCCACATAATTACTAATCCTTCCTCAGGAAAGCAGACATATGTACATCCGTAGTGTCTTTGGGTCAAATGACATCATACCTTACATCAAAACACTAACAGCCCTTTATGACTGAATTTCACTTCTGAATACCTTCATAAAACATTCAGAATCGTGCAAAATTTCACCAGGTATCACAGGTAAAGCAAATACTGACATTTGTGATTCACTAGGCTGGTCTCTGATTTTTGTCCTGGAAAAAATATAATTTGGTTTCAGGATTCTGATCCACTGGCTTTACTTCTTGCAATTAAAAACATCACGATAAGGCATTATAAACAACATAAGTGTCTGTGATTATGTCTTTTCTTTCAAATAGGAGGTGTTAATTTCTATGCCATTGTCAAATTCCAACTATGATAACTGCAGGCTTTTTTCTTGTGCTCCCCTATTAGTTTTATATGGGGAAAAAAAGAAGAAGAAAAGAAAAAGGCCTACTTGTCTTTCTACTTTTAATGAATTTGAAGGGAAGAGTGCAATGAATTAACCACTACTGTGTTGTGTCCCTGATCTGGGTGCACTTCAGCAACTGATGAAATAAGACGTAAAATGAATGCTCTTTTGGGCTGAAATGTAGCACATGTAAGACCAACTGTATCTTTAAGCGCAATCATTGTGTTTTACTCATGTTTCATAGAACAACAGTAAAATGCAGCATTCAGATATGTCTCTTGGTCATTAATCTCTTGTATGCACTTGTCAGCGTTTCTGAAATATGTTTATGGTCATCCAAACAGAGCACTTCTTTCCTATCTACATCATAAATAAGCCTTCAAAAATGCTTTCTAATTTGTTTTCTAACTCCAGGCTGCTTTCATGTCTTGTATTAAAATTGATTTGTTTTTCAGAGCTCATCTCTAAAATTATCATCTCCTTTCTCTACAATAGAAATTCATTTTCCCTGGCTATGACTTCCAATTGATTTCACATCATCATTAACTGCTATTTTAATTTGTGTGCATATAAAACTGTCTTTGAGCTAAGTTGTTTCTGTTTCATAAAAACGTAAGACCACCTGTCGTGAAACAATAACGCTCAGATTGGTGGAGACATGAGAAAGGATACACATCCACAAAAACAGTTTATGAGGCCTGATTTTGCTTTATGATGTGTTAGCAAGACTAGTCAGCCATATGTTTGCATTTCAGACACGGTAAACAGGAAAATTTGGAAGTGTTGAGGCTAAGGTGATTCTGGCTGAGTAGATGTTCATTCAGTCCACTTTTAATACCTGTAGTCCTTTTTCTCCTCCATTTTCAACTCTAACTAAGGGTAACAAGGTGCAGGCTGTATTTTTCTTAGGGAACTCTACATATATGTCCTAACTCAATCAAAGAAATAGGCAGTCATAATAAAAATATTATACCTGTATTATATTGGCTTAACAAAAACCTCTGTAACTGTGGTTCATGAGTTTTTGTTGTAAGATTTATACAATTTTATTAAGACATGATGCTTTGATTTTTTGTACAAGAACCTTAAAAAATGGGCGAAGGAGAAGGGGTTCTAACAGGTAATTATTTATCCAATTAGCAGCATATAGAAAGCTCGCCTCAATAGCAGGGGGGATATGTATTTTGTTTATCATTAAGAAACACTACTCAGAGTTTAGCCTTATAATAAAGTACCATTGAGTCATGTGTAATTAAGAACAGGAAATATGAAAAGGCAATATTTGCTGAAGTACTTAAAATTCAGCTGTTAAAACAGGAATTTTAACTTATAATTTCTTAATAATATTTTAAAGTTAAGTAGTGTTTTGGACTTACAGGTGTTTAAATTTCCTAAGTGTGGTTAATTTATAATGATAGGTCTGGTTAAGTAGAGAATTCCACTATGCTTACACAATCTTTTAAAGCCTGTAAGCTATAATGGAATTTTTCACACCAAACATTTGCAACAGAAGACACTGAGAACATCTGTCTGCATGAAAGTGTTGTTCTTTGTCTGGTAAAATTATAGACTTATGTATGCCTGATCCTTTAGTCATCCTACAGACAAATCCCCCATTGACCTGAACAGTACATGACTAAGCCTTGTGCCAGACTGTAAAGAATTTTTCATATTTTACACACCTGAGCCATCATTTTGCTCATTATTCTCATAGAGCCAAATACAGAATCATCCTCAGAGCCCCTGGTTCAAATCAGATTAAGTACTGCCTGGCACACACGGCTATAGTAAGTTCATGCAACTGTATAGAAATAAATGTGGCCATAGCTACCACACATTCAATTCTACTGAATGATTATTCTAATTCATCGAAGCTCTTGGGTTAGTTGAAGAGTGTAAGTTTTCTTCCTGAGGCTAAACACCACGCATTTTAGCCTTTGAGTCTTCCAAGCATTTTCTGAACATGAAGCTGACTTGCAAAAGGTGGATGCTTTGAAAGATGCTCTCTGATGGTCTGCATACCACAAGAAAATGTGTTTGGCCAGCTCTGCGCAAGGGCAATTTGAAAAGCAGGTGGGATTACCTACAAATGTCCTCTTCTTCCACCTGGATTTTTTTTTAGGGAAAAAAAAAAAGAATTTATTTATTTTTCCAGGAGTTAGTTACACATGTCTCACAGCATGGTTGGACCAATGGTTAGAGGCAGATTGTTGGATGTAGACAAGGTCTTAATGAATGGGTGCTCTGTGTGTGCAGATGTGCTGTGCTATGCATCCACCAGCCTGGGGTGCATTGGGTTACAAGGAATGCGCACCCATCTTTCTCTCTGAGATCTCTCTACTCACTGGGGGAGCATTCCCTTCAAGATCCCAGCACACACAGCCTCCATACTGTGACTGCTGAGGACTGCAAATGGACTTCAGAGCTCTCCATCAGGGCTAGAGGGCAGGCACCGTAGGTTTCACGTGTTGCAGTCCTAGTTTTAACAACATATCTTCCAATGATGACATGATTTCACTGTGAAAGAAGTAGCTGGAGTTAAACAGATTTGCATGATTCCAGTGATACAGTCGCGATATGGCTAATAGCTATGTGAACAGTTGAAGACCTTTTGACTGAAAGCTAATAGGGTTGTTATAATTGACTGACGTCTTTGCAGATAACCTACACTTCTGATCTGGTTTTCAGTACAAGCACAAGTCCACTTTGGCTCATTTCTCTCTCCCCCACTTACATCAAGTTTTAACTATTCTCTTAGCAGACTTGTTTCTGAGTGTTCAGGTTAATTTCCCTAGGGAAACAGCCTGTATTCCTCACCAATGTGATGTTGCCATCTGTCTCATTCCTGACTCAACCTGCTCAGCCACACCTTCTCCTAGGAGTAAGTACACATTCCCAGATGGACACCCAGACACTTAGTCGCATTAGCTGTCTGATCTAATTTCCTGACCTTCTGCTTTACCTCCTCATAACAAGCTCATTTAAGAGTGAAAATGGAGATGTCCTGAGACTCTGAACTTACTCCTTCAGAGATGGGCTGTGTGCAGCCTCGTCAGTCTTGTGATAATATTTGAAGAAGTATGCCTGGGCCCTAACAGTTTTTTATTTTGTCCAGTTATAATGACTGCTCTAAAGGAATCTGCTCTGACTGCTGTCACCCCCTTCATGTTCTCAGAAAATCAGGACAATGATAATACTATTCCAAGGCCCATCTGATATTGTCGTATGGCGCCCAGCATAATGGCACTTAAGGGCTAGAACTGTCACTTTAAGAAGTGATCTTACCTATCTTTTCTCTCCTGGTACTGGTTTTCTAAAGGAGTATTCTATCCCACCTGCAGACTTGGCCAGCTAGGTACCTCAGGGTAGACTTGAAAACTCACTCATGGATCCACTGTTTATGTGTGTGTGTGCATGTAGGAGTTGTAAAGCCCTACAATGCTAAAGTATTTAATAGTGCAAATTGAGGGGTGGGGGGAGGGTTGCTCTGGTTTTGACATAACAAAAAATTGGGAAAGACGCTGATGAGTCGATCTCAGTCTTTGATGCTCTGCAATGTTTGAGACGTTGGAAATATTTAGAATGACACTTCACACTTAAATTGCTAGAGAATACACAGCGTTGGCAAAACTAGGTATCTGTGCATCATGTTCATTGGCCTTGGCCATGGTTCTTCTCTCCTTTTTTTCCATGAAGGGTGGTGTTCTGCTATTTGAATTCACTGGTAGGTGTGAGTAGACCAAATACAGTTAGAAGGAGAAAATATCTGTCAGAATCTTAGTCACAGTAGAATGAAGAGTGAGATAAAAATGCCACATCTGCCAAATCAGTGTAATTAAGAGCTGAATATGCTCCTTTGCAATTAGAAATCCCCATGTGCAGTGATAACAAAATGGTATCATATGTTATTAAGCAGAAGAGAAACAATCTAGCATGTTCTACCAACTGCTCTGTGCGTGTAACCTGGTAGAGCCTGTTTGTTATTCTGCTAACCATGTTCTGTGTTTTTACAGAAATGTTCTCACCCACATTGCAAGATAATGACATCCTTGCCGGCTAATACCTGAGAACTGTTTTTTAAATAGATATACATCTAGATACTACAGTGGTGGACTTATGAAATGGAGATTAAAGAGACATGGGTATAGACAGACCGGAGAGATTAAGAGGTTTTGCAAGTTAAAAGAATTGTTAAAGCCTCAAGTTAACCTACTTTAGAATTAGGACATACTGTCAGCGTGGACTGTCTTCCTAATTGTAAATAATTGTGTGCATGTTTGTGTCCATCAGAAAGGGAAAGAGAGACTATCCAACCAGTCCTTCCAAGGATCCTTGACTTCTGAGAGCCATGTTATGCTTAGTTTAAAGAGGTTTCTTCCAACACAGTGTGAAAAGAGTTGGAAATCCCCTTGCATGGGAGGGAAGTGCTTGTGCAGTCCAAGCATGAACAGCAGCTGTTTAAGAACTTACTCCATGAAGCAGCTTTGAGAGGTCCAGGACAGGAGGTGGAAGAGCCTCTATATGCTCAATGCTTGTTTTAATTTGTTCACTACCATACCTAATCTATCAAGGGCTTCTCTGCAGCCCACAGGGGGTAAGGTGTGGGATGTTCAAGTCACTGTCATGCCCATTCTTGGCCCTTGCGCCAGATCAGGGAATGTTCATCTGAGACTCCTTCCATTCTACAGGAACTGTCATTCATACACTGTTGTGGCTTATTTTTGCTCACAATAGGTTCATAGTGGGAACTGGAATTAGTCCCTAAAACTGTCATTCCTGAAGGGAATGTGTAAATAGATATGTATTAGATGAGAGAAGTCCAAGATACTTTCACCGCAGAAAATCTCTAAGCAGCAACTTTGGAAATGTATTCTTAAACATGTAATCTTATGCAGTCTGAATTTTGTTTGCATAACCAAATATTCAAGGTGGAATTGGGAAAGCATCAAACCCCAAATCAAATTAAAAAAAACCAAACAACAAAACCCCAACTTACAGGGTGCCAACTACCCTGAGAGCCAGAGAAGCCAGGAGAAGCAGCATACTGCTGGGCAGAGAACAGGGCTGTCTCTGTGTTAGGGCTCTGTGGGGTTTCTGACTCCCAGTTTTACATTTATGCTCCTCTATGTGGATTCCTGTCTGAAGTGGCTGTGGTAATAACTGGTTATGCATTCAGCTTCATTGGCAAACCACAGTGAACCTGGGTTCTCTTCCCCTTTGCACACTCATCATTGCTTACATTTTCTCTACTAGTCTTATCCACTAAAAATAGGCTAATTACATTAAAAAAAAAAACCTCACACATTAAGTTCCATGGTCTCCACATACAGAGGTGTTTGATTTGTAGGGGAGTCTACAGAATGGGTAGGAGAAAGCCCAAGTTGGACTTCATTCATTTGCAAGTTCAGAGTAGCCCAACGAAGACTGGTGACACTTGAAGTACTTCTGTCATCCTGACAGCACTTTCAACTCCCTTCGAGCCATGCTGCTTCCTTTCCACATCACACATGCCAGGACTCTGTTCACATTATCTGCCACCAAAATAACCCCTTTTTTTCCCCCTCTGAAATTGCAGCAAGACCATTTCTCTACAAATGAGGCAGCAGCCGCATCCATTGATGTGTGTGTGTGTTACTTTGGTGTCAGTTCTAATGGACGCCATTTACGGAAGACAGATATTAACCAAGACAGACGTGCTGTGTAGGAACAAACCACATGAAAAACTGGAGGAACGAAAGCAGGAAGCTGCAAGCAATCATGAGAGGCTCTGTACTAGCAATTGGAAGTAAATGTAAACTTAAACAAAAGAAATGATCAACAAGGATGAAAAATACAGGACAAACTTTGCAGTTATAGCCATCTATAACCTACACTTTTTGTCTTCAAAACACATAATATAGCTTTTTCTTAATCAGATCACAGAGGTTTTGCTCAAGGAGAACTTTATTATTGAGATGTCAGGCCTGGAGAACTGGCAGCTCACAGATGTATTTCTTGAACATAATGAGAAGGGTTTGAAAACCTCCAGGCTAGCTGTATTCTTAGGTTTTGGGGTGTACACCTTCTAAGTCAGTCATATCTTTGTTTCTATCCAAAGATTCTTTTTATAGGTGACTCAACTAACAGAGGGATGATGTACTATCTCATAGAAAGAGTGAATAAGACTCTTCAGGAATGGCAAAAGACTCATGATGTCAAATGTTATAATAATATCAATGAGGGGAAAACCTTCATCAGTTACTCCTACTACCCCCAGTTTTGGATGAACGCAAGCCAGAGACCAACTTTTGAAAAAGCGCTAGAACAGCTGCTGCAGAGGTACCGTACCAACTCCACTGCTGGCTTGTTTGTGTTCTCCTTCAAGTCACAAATGTGTTTTACACATTTTACAATTAAAGTCAGTAAACAATTGAACATAACGTGTGCAGACCGTATTGTGTGGTTGAAAAATAGGAGAAAATGACATCAGGCCTCTGATCAGGGTGCCAGATACAGTTCACTGAAATGCAATGCAGTGCAGTTAAAATGTTTGCCATCTGCTTTAAGGCAACATGTGTTGTTTTTTCCTTTCTGGGTTTCAGATCGCGGCCCCTGGAGAATACAGACCAGACCGTATTAATTGTAGGTGGCGTTCAGTGGCTTAATTCCAATCACCTGCAAATTATCCAAAAGGTGTTGAACAGGTAATGTTATGTGCTTGGTGTTATTCCAAGTTTTGGTATGATAAAATATGAGAAACAACCAAAAATTTTAAACACAAACATTTCATTTGTTTTCTCATGGGTGTACACTTTGAAAAAATAAACGTGAAGTGTCTTTTGATGTGTCTGTTAAGTAAAATGTGTATCTTTTTTTTTTATTTGCCAAACAGGGAAAATCTATCAAATATCCTGGTAATTATCAAATCCATAGGGATGGGCTTTCACCTCCCAGTGGATGGAATACATTCTCTATCACAGGTAAGCTACAGTAGAGTTAGAGTGTGTTTTCACAGAAGACTTGTCATTTCAGTGATAATTTTGCTGTCCAGTCAAAATATGTTACAACCTCTGCTGAGCAAGCTTGAAGTGGATCAACGAAAGAATAATGTTCGGTTTTGCTGATACGGCTTGCAGATTCAGACCAATTTGCTTTATTGCATGGATTCCACCACAATCAGAGCGCCGTTTGAGATGCTGTGCTCGGTCAGATGTCCCGGGAGCCAGAGGAAGCTCTGGTATAAGCCTGCTGCCAAAGTTGAGAAATGGAGCTGGGGATAGGCAGATCGCTCCTCGTACCACATCGAGCAATGGCCCTCCCCAGGCTTCCTCCATGATCACTGCTGGATCAGATTCACCGGTCTGGCTGCCTTGCACAGCTCTCCATAAATCTGTCTTAACCAAGCTATGAAGCCAGCACATTACAGAGCAGCTGGAATGTACCGGTGAATCTAGCCTGTTATTTGTATGTTAATCGGATGTTAACAGTCAGTGTAAATCATCTCCAAGACTCTCAGAGTAACAGATGGGCTCACTTCAATGGGCTGTGTAACTCATTCATTTCAATATTTTTTATTTACAATTCGGACAGTGGTTCTCTATTGAACACATATAGAATGCGTGGATGAGCCAGGGCTGGGAAGCGCCGGAGGGCAGAATGGAGTATGTGATGCCTACCAGCACCGCGGGTAGCACACCAGCTATTCACAGGTGTTGAAAAGAGAAAATTATTAGCTTTCGTAGTTTATGTACAGCACTCCTATCACCCTGGGGACTGGCACACACGTCTTTTTGCAACCATAATACACAGCTGTATTCAATGTGTGACTTACTGTTACTCTCACCTTTCTTTTTGCCGTGGAGACTGCCCCATCAGATTTTGCCCATTCTTTCTTTCTAAGTTAGTACTATCTATCTATCTTGTCTTTCCTGAATGTCTTCTTATTGATTCCAACCATTTCCTTAATTTACCCGGATGACCAAGTTAGGGCACAGTAGGGAAACGGTTGGACTCAACATGGAGAAATGTTATCGTAGCTCCTGCCATAGCTTTCAGGGGAGCTCAGTCCTAGGAGGAGGAAGCAGAACTTTGACTGAAGGTAGGTGAGGCAAGGACAGAAAGAGTATGAAAGGCTTCCTGGGACTGCCTTTTTCTGCTTCTCATCCAGTAGTTTACAAAACTCCAGAAATCAACTACAGTTCATAACCAACATTCTTTTTCTTTTCAATATTGGAATCGTATGCCAAATTACCCATGTGGTTTGGGTGCTCTGGACTTCTGGATTACCCCAGCTACTCTCAAAGCCCTTCTGTCTTCAATGTCAAATCCTCCACCTTGACAAATACATGGCTAACCTTTTTTCTATTCCTGGCCTTCCTGCAGAATCTTGAGAAATAATAATCTGGCCTTCAGCGTAACCATTTCTGAGATACCCACGATCCTATACTCCTCTTTAAGAAACAGTCTCAACAACTTTGATTTGAAGTTGAATTTTTCTTTTACAGGAACAATTTCACCATTTGTTACAGACAACTTTAGAATAGGATTTTTTTTCTGAATTACACTTCACATTAGCTAAGTAAATATTAAAACCAGTTACCCAGTAATTATATTTTAAACAACATCGAATTCTTTCTATGAAGGAAGCTACATGACTATTGAAAAGTAATTATAGTTACTGCTAACTTGATTTTAATTTAGATCTTATTGAAATCAACCTGATTTATTGAGTAATTAAGAGAAAAAATATCAGATTTTCTTGTATTTTTGTGCTTCAAAACCTGTTCTAAGAAATTTCTGCAAAACTCTACAAGTCTTGAAGTAATAGCTACTTTCAAGAGTGAATTTATAGTGATTCATGTCTGGAGTATAACATAATTGCTTTATTCAAAATGCAGTTTTGCTATTCATTGCATCAGCAGAATAAAATAACCTTTAAACGGTCCTTCTGACAAGACATTGCAATATTTTATCTGGAATGCAGGCAGAAGTGCAAAACTTGTGGAATGAAAACTTGGTTATTCTGGATACAGCAAAAAATTTCGGCTATGAAGTTGTTGACACCTTTGTCATCACCATGGGACGTTACAAAGAATTCCTGCAAGGGAAGTGTGGCTGCAATTTCCATGAGGTAATAGTTTATGCTTATATCATTCCCAGGTATTTAAGAGAGTTGTTAACTGTCAGGTGCTCAGAAACAAAAAGGTGTGCAACAAGGTTTGCATCCGTGACTAAAAGTTAGGCCTGAATAAAAAAGGTGGAGGCAGCAGTTTGTATGGCTGCCACTGGCCCCTTGCTGCTCAGAGCGCAACACTGCCTGAGGAGGGGCTGAACTGCTGTAGTGATGATTCCTTGAAATAAAAATAAGTGTGCTTTTCTGCAAAGGTAACCTATATAGAATTATCTTGCACAGTTTCCATGCTCTTATATTATTTGCTATACATTACATATCCCAACTGGTTCTGAATGGACTTCCTTCATCTTTTTGCCATACCTCAGCCTCGGGCTTTTTTTCTTAAGCCTTCCTAACTAAGCATGTCAGCAGACTCCCATCAAACCACAGTTACATTTAAAATGGAGCTTAAAATGGAAAGACCAACCTTACTGCTCTGTATCTGTTTTCATCTCCCAAAAAGAGTTATCTGGCATAGTTACAGTGACTGTAGTGACTATACAAATGAAAATCTCATGCCCATAGTTCTGCTTTCTTTTTTGTCTGAAATCTATGGAAATCCTGTCTTCTGTTTTATAACTACTGGACTGGTGAAACAAGGACATGGTAAAATATATGAGTAGGTCAACTGAGAACATATTCTTCTGTTCATTTGAAGTTCTGGCAAAGAATCTTCACAATACATTACAAATGACAGGAGTCCATGGATTAAATAAAAAACAAATAAGCAAACACATTATTATATCTAGGCATAAAATCAGCCCAGAGGCTGCCAAACCAGTGGAAGTAAAGAGTTTGAAAAACAAGATATTTAAAGTTTTTCTGGTTTCCTTTAAATGTATTTTGAGTATGTGGTATGTCTTTTTTAGTGAGTCCTCTTCCCCATCAGCAAAGGAAGGATCTGTTTTAGTTTGGGATTTCTTGTACCTTATGCAAATGAAGAAGAGCATCCCTGCTTTCGTGGAGGTGACCCTGAATGAAAACAGAGAGTATAATTTTTGAGAAGTCAAGTGAGCAGGTACCCTCTGCCATAAGGCTGATGACAGTAATCTTGCATAGGATAGTTAAAGAAGTGTCACCAAGGCCACCAGGCTATTCCTGTAGCTTCCAAACAAGTCCTTTCTCGTACTCATGACACCAACTTGTTGATAAAATGGCCAGTTCCCAGGTTCCTGTTATGAGTGGTCAGTCTGCTGAGAATCCAAACACATCACCCATTGCCCTAGTGAAGGCCCATGAATATTACATTACTCCCTCTGGAAACCAGAAAAAGCTTTGGGGAATAAAGGAGACTCATATCTTTCCAGATGCTTAGCTCCTGATTCCCAATAAAAAATATTTCTTCAGTGAAAACTGGAATCATGCACTCAGAGATCATCAGTAAGCCTGTGCCTTAATCTGTTGCTCGATCTTAGGACAGAGAAGCCTTCTGGTACCTCTATAGAAAAAGTCATGTTTAGCACAGTAAGACATTACATTTGATGCTACAAGGATCTTTATTCTTATGAATTTAATCTGGGTTGTCTGTTTAACAAAAGACTAGGAAACTACCACAATTTATTCCATTAAAATCTGTTTAGGACCATAAAACTTGAACTGCCATATCTTTCAGGAAGATTGCATTTCCTCTGCGTGATCAAAAGAGAGATGACAGGTGCAAGTTCTTTCAGAGAATGAAATATAGAATGGGAAGAAATTGTTACCAAAAAGTTAAAGCTGGAGGGAAAAAAGGATGCAATGAAAGATGCCTTTTTGAAACCAAGAGTTGATGAATTTACGGTGTTTCACAGTCAGCTGGCACCTTTGAGCCAGTAAGAAGCTACTAGTTGGAAGAAATCTCAGGAGTTTGGTTACTGACCAGAATAATGACACCAGCAGTTTGATGTGTCATTCAGAAGACAGGACTCCACAAGTTAGTTCTTACGGAGAAAATCCTAGAACTTTTTTTATTAGAGTTATCAAAAGTGCATAAATATTTTTTTAAAAAAAGTGAAGTGCTAGCATTTTTCCAGCATGAATTTAGGAATTTGTTTTCTGTCAAAACAAATTGCTTCAAATAAGAAAGACAACCAAATGTTTTCTGAATCTCTCAAGAGAAGAATAAAAGCCCTTTGCTTATTTTGCCAAGTTATGTCTATTTTTCTCGAAGCCTCACTTTTGACCAAGCCTGTTCCCAGGACCTGGACGTGTGCAGGGTTAGCACAGAAGCTCTGTAGAACTTTGTAAGTACAAAGGTGGGCTGTGACACCAGGAATGAAGTGGAAGCACTGATTTTTGCTGTGAAGAAATGTCAGGACAGCTGTCATATATTTTCCTTAAAGATCCAAAAAAAGCAAGGATCTAAAAATAAGGTTTCCTTCATCAGGCACCCACAGTATACACTGGAAAACAAAATACACTGTGGCTAATTAAACTGAGGAGCAGTTTAAACAACAAACTGAAATTCAGTGGTGATGATAGTAAAATTGAAGCATAGGCTCCAGAGTGTCCTTGCGGTGTCTGCTGGCCAAGGACTAGCACAGCAAACCTAACTCTTTTCTTGTAGCCAGTGGGTTATAGCTAATTCTCTCAGCCACAGCAGTCACCTTTGCATAAAGCAGAGTTTTAAAAAGTAACAACTATAAGGCTTTGCTTTTTCTCCTTAAATATCACAGACAGAGATACAATATCAGAGACAGTCTACCAGACAACAAATGTGTTGCCAAAAGAGAGCAGGGAGACAATCAGCTGCCACTGGTTGGGGCTCTCTTCCAGTATGAGGCTGACTGGGACTGAGCACAGGTTTGGGAGTGTTATCAGACCCGTCTGACCTCACGTGCTGTGTGTCAACCTCACAGCTGGTTTCCACCTCAGACTCCTCAGCAACTCACACGTTTTCAGCCCATTGCCATGGCCTCTGTCCTGCTCTGGGACTTGACACAGCAGGCATGGTTAGTTAGTCGATCCTTCAATCTGCTCCGCTCGGTACTTGAGAGAGGCACGAACACAGCTCAGTCCAAATGGAGCTGGAAAAGAGGGAGTAAGTCATAGACCAGATATTTGTGTGACGGATAAATAGTCCCCTGGAGTAAATGCCTCCCTCCATTTCACCCAGAGAGCTATATTGGCCCTTTTTTGTCTAGAACCCAGATGTTGGTGTCTTCGTGGGTCATTGCTGATGCTTGCCATTTCCACAGAGCTTCTGATGAAATGGAGGACTTCAAAGGGAAATATTTCAGATGCTTTGTATGGAACTGGGTGGAAAACAGCAGGGCGTGATCAGTCATCAGCATTTTTCATGCTCTCCTCCATCATTTTGAATGAGCTCATGCACAGATTTGTCCTTGCTTCTCTGCCGGAGGAATCTCAACAGAGAGCACATGTTTCTGGGGAGGATCAAGGGAGAATTTGGCCCACAGAGCTGTTGTTAATGAGGCTTGAGAGGCCATTGTGCCTGAAAGAGGCATGGATGTGCCCAGGAGAATCCATCAGCACCCAAAAATCAGACTTGATCCCTTGAGGAAAGCAAAAAGCAAGTCTTGAATGGTTTTGATACCTCATTAGTTTTAACAGTTTTGTCATCAATTTATTTCTGCACCCTGGCAAGTGGAGTTTCATCAGGTGCTAAAGCAGTTTGCACTAGGAAAATGGCATTTTGCCTCTGAGGACAGAGCCAAGAGCACTGTGCAAAACTCCAGCGCTTTTCATGTTTTATGAAACCAGATGAGATGGATTACATCTACTGCTTTGTACTTTCACTTTCTTTCTGTTACAAAAATGACCTCCTAAACTCCCAGAAGGCGGCACCCCTCTGCAAATGCCGTCTGAGCTAAAGCACATCCATGCAGGAATGGAGGGCTGGCCGATCTATGCAGTCAGAAAACAGGACCTGAAATGCGTTCAGCAGTTCCCATTTAGTTCTCACTGGCCAGCCAAACAGAAAGCTATCTCCCCTGACTGTCCTGATAAATTATGCGAGTTCCCACCAACCCACTTCAGAGGGCCTCGGGTCACCCTGATGGCACAGAAATCCACAGCTCCGGAGACCCTACAGCCTTTGCTCAGATTGCCAAGGAATCTGGATGCACAAAGGGTTTATATTGATCTAGGACAAAAAATCTTGCCTAACTCTGGCTCTTTCTACCCCAACACATTTCTAGTTCTATGCACACATGCAAACCTTATTTTTTAATTACCTCATTCTTCACAAGTGCTTATGGAGAAATAGATTGGCCAGCAGTTATAAAGACCTTTATGGAACCTATTTTTTTATTCAGATTTATTTCCTAATTTAATGGCAATGAAATCATGGTCACAACATAAAAACTAGCAACCTTGGGATTTTGGTATCTTAATCAGTGGTTGGCTGCTGGGTGAACATTAGATTGCATTCCTGGGAGATTATGCCTAACAGGAATGCAGTTTGGGTGACTGGTTCAAGGTGGCATCATTTTGAAATAGTTGTAAGATCTAAGGCACTAATTTAGAAAAATGAACTTGCAGTAACTGCATGAAAAAAATAACAGCCCTTGGCTTAGCTGTATCAAATTGATCAGAGGATATATTAATTTTCTACACGGATAATTCCTGGTTATTTTTTAGTTAAGCCTGGTCATTTTTTAGTTCAGCCCATAGGCTCTCTGCCCAGTCTTTCAAGCCTTTGCACATGTTATTCCTTCACTCACATTTAATTTGTTATGAGTTGTTTCATTTATTATCAGCTTCACTACATATGAACATTGTTTCTGATTGTTCAGTGACAGTAAATATACATTATATTTTTAACAAGCTAATGTGCTTCCGCATAAATATATGCATTAATAAATGAAGTCTGCTTTTTCAGCTGTCTGCTGGGATTGATGTAACAGGAAAACTGATGGGCATCAGAGCTATCAAGTCAGCATATATTTACTCTTTTAAAAATAAGTTAACCACTTGACACCTTTTCTGCTTTCTCTGGATTTGCCAATGTCTGTGTCGGGGTCCTCTGTCCTTCATCTGTGCAAGGTTCTGAAGTTTTGTCTCTCTTGAAGTTGCTTTGTTATTCATCGGTGCCTGTGTGTTCACTGAGATGAGACCTTCAGCATCTCTCAGGAGACCACCCCCCCAGTCATTAGGCTCATGATAACCACACCTTTCGCTTTTTCTCTCCTTAGTCCCATAGGCATTCGTTTATTCCATACAAATTGCACAGGATCATCCCAGAACTTTACACATAATTGGGGGGCCAAGGAGGAGCATTCTTCTGCACTGAGTTACTGAGCCACATTGTGGTTATGTCACTGTGATTCCCCAGGGAGAGGGATATTAAACTGCACTTTCACTCCCTTCTTGGAGAAACATGGCACATGAGTGTTTTCATCTCAACGCGGAGCTGGGCCAGGTTTGTGTCAAGACCTGTGAGCGAGACGTTCTCGCAGGGCTCACAGCTGAGACACAGCATATGTTCCTCAAGTGCTTAGGCTCAGAGAAGGATTTAAACCTTCCTGCAAGTCAGGACTGTCCTGAGTTTACTTTTTCTCATGGTAAATACACAGACAAGCTGTTAAGTATGAATTTTGTTGTTCAGGTAAATTGCCCCTAATGAAGAAAACGGAGTCTAATACACAAAGGCATTACAGAATCAACCAACCGAGTATAATGGGCCTACACTTTTAGGTTTCAAGACTTAAGATCTTGCATTTTAATTAATATGTAGCATTACAAGTTGGCCCACTAAAATACTGTTTGTGAGCCACTTGCAGCTCAAGGTAAGAGTATCAGGACGTGGTTTGCGGAGAACTGTCTCAGCATTTCTGTACACGCAGCTGTGTATCTCTCTAGGTGCAGGCAGAAAGCACTCACATATGTCACTTCTTCTGCAGGTGGTGAAATCCAATCCCTCTGAAGAAAGTCCACACATAACAATGACGTTATCAAGGCACTACACACTGGGGAAATATTTCGGCAGTAAAAGCAAGCCATCACAACTGCAGGACTATGCAACAAATTCTCAGTCCCCATATCATGTCCGAGGTCCAATAAATCAAGTTTATTCTGAAATCCTTCTCAGCAGGCTCTGTGCAAGCAAGAGGGAGCTTGTCAGCACATAGCTTCACGAGGATGTAGCACTGGGACTAGAGATGTGCCACTACCCGAGTGACAATTGAAGGGCCATGGTGAATTTATGACATGCTTCCTTGACTGGCTGCACACACACCAACAGAGTTCGGGACATGTGGCATTTTTCCTAAAACTTTATGAAATCAAGATATGCCCTGGCAACTCTGTGGTGCCAAAATGGAAGATGGAGGGTGGCAAAGGAGAGAAGCTGGGAAGTTACTTGAACTGTTGCCAAAGGCTAGAACAGCTGTAGCTCAAGCAACTGTTTATTAATGATAGTAAAGAGAAAGAAATATATATACACTTGAACTATTTGGAAAGGACTATTTTAGCTCTTCAGCACTATCTAGTTTTCTATTTATAGAGACACCGTAATCTTTGAATGTATTAGAAACTGGCTACATTCCATTTTAAAGAATTTTATTTTGTGTGGATGGGTTCCCCTTCAATATCAAACCTTTTCTATTTAGACACTTGGTTTATACAATTTGAAAACAGCTGTTAGCATTTTACTGATGATGCCAAATTTTGAACTCTAGTGTTTTTTAGTGAAAACACACCCCTTCTTTGTACCTTAGATGGAACAGATGTCTACCCTATTTTTTGCATGTTCTAAAGCTAATATAGATAGATTACTTAGACTTAAGATTGATTATAACTGTCTCAATGTAACATGTAAATATAGCGAATATGTTAACATAACCTAATTTATGGTCCCAGTTTAGGAGATTGGCCATATGAAGGAAGACTGCTTAGATATGTGCTTCAGAGTCTACCTTGGCCCGTAAGCCAAGCAAGTATTCTCCTGGATGGATTTGCCATTTCTTTTATGGGTTTTTTTTTATAAAATACATGTCAATGTGTGAAGCCAGTGCCACGAACAGAAGAAATACCCTTTGCAAGCACACATAAGAACTTTGGGATCTGGTTTTTAGTCTGTCATGAAGCGTGTATGGTGTGATGGGGGCAGAACACAGTGCCTGCATCTCATGCTTGACAGGGACAAGACCTTCTCTGAACAGCAGTTTCATGCTATAGCCCAGCTACATCAGAGATGTTTGCAGACCTGCTCTGGTTGAAACCCCAGGGAGAGGGGTTTAATATGTGTTCATATGTGTTTAATATCTTTATCAATGATCTGGATGAGGGGATTCAGCGCACCCTCAGTAAGTTTGCAGATGACACCAAATTGGGCAGAAGTGTCCATCTACTTGAGGGGACGAGGGATCTGCAGAGGGATCTGGACAGGCTGGATCAATGGGCCAAGGTCGATTGTATGATGTTTAACAAGGCCAAGTGCTGGATCCTGCACCTGGGTCACAACCCCATGCAATGCTACAGGCTTGGGGCAGAGCGGCTGGGGGGGCGCCCCGCACG